>NW_028166877.1:0-81493 GCF_964263955.1 Coregonus lavaretus
GTATCAACTGTCTGTTGACGGTTTGGTAATCGTGTTAATCATGCCTAAAAGAAAATGGTGAATATTATCAATTTTGTGCAGAATTGTTTAGTTTTTTGCATAGAATGCGATTTTGGAGGGAAGCTCAGATGAAAGAGAATGATCGTCTTTGAACATATTTTTTGTTGTTGACAGAAACACAGGACTGTTTTTAGCTGATTCATCAGCTCTGCTCCTGTCTTACTCCTCTATGTCCCATATAAACATGTTTCATCCTATCCAATATTTACTACATTTCTGAACAGGAAAGCTTTGACTATCTAATGCCCCTATTTCTGCTCTCAGGAACAACAAATACACATTTCCATTCTCATGTTCTGTCATGTGTTTGACACAGAGAACCTGTGTAGTCCTCTGTAGCTCAGCTGGTAGAGCACGGCGCTTGTAACACCAAGGTAGTGGGTTCGATCCCCGGGACCACCCATACACAAATAAATGTATGCACACATGACTGTAAGTCGCTTTGGATAAAAGCGTCTGCTAAATGGCATATTATTATTATTATAGTCCTGACTGGCATGGTCCTCTACACTGTGACAGAGAGAGAGGTGAGGGGAGAACATAGAGAGAAGAGAAAGAGGTTCCCATACACTCCACTTCCCCAGTGACCTCTGACCCCTATAGAAAACCATCAGACTGTCCCTCCCTCCCTCCCTCCCTCCCTCCCTCCCTACCTGCCTCCATCCCTTTCCATGACCAGGGGAGAGAACCACCCCCCACCTCCCATCACCTCCCAAAACAGGCCTTGGCATTATCTACACCCCCTCCTCACTTCCGCTCCGACTGACTCCACTTTTGTAACCCCTCACCCCCTCTCTCCCCAGCCCTCTGCCCCTGCTCAGACACTTGAACCTTGACACTGGCCATACAATATCAGACTGTGTGAACCACGTCTGGATAATAAAACAGGCTCTTTGTTGTTCATCACCCCTCCCTAAGCCAATGGCAGGTCATAGACCCTTCTAACCTGTTGCTCCAGACACACATTCTTACACACACACATATGCATGCATGCACACACACACACATACACACAGGCTGGCTGGCTGGGTTTCCCAGGCCTCTGGCTGCTGCTGGGGTCTTTATCAGCAGAGAACTATAGAACTTAAGACGTCTCTGACTGGTGTTTATTTACTTTAGTCAATTTGGACCTGTCACCGCTGCCTGATGCTGGAGTCTGTCTGGTGTGTGAAACTTAATACAGCTGTCTAATCCTGCCCTGCTACAAAGACTCTTTGTGAAGACCGGAGAGAGAACCTGGGAACACATAGGACTTTTGAGATTCGTCCCAAATGGGTGTCTAGTGGCACCCTAATCCCTTTATAGTGCACTACTTTTGACCAGGGCCCATAGGGTTCTGGTCAAAAGTGCTACACTATATGAATAGGGTGCAATTTGGGACCCAGACTTTGAGATGATCCCTTCTCTTTCCCACATGACTGAAAGTCTTACAGGATGGTCTCAAACTTGACTTTTTCTTATTATTATTCATCTGTATAACCTAAAGGGGAACCCCATGTAGAATATAATATAATATAAATAGTTTTCCCTTTTGTCCAATCTCACATGTAATGTATAACCACACAAGACAAGTTATAAAAAAGAAAGATGCTTGAGAAAGGCCAACACCGTAATCTAAAATGTAACTTTCTGTCTGTCTTGCTAAATCCCCCCCACTAGAGGTCACTATGAGGTTGATAAAGGTACTGTCATGTTCTGTCCCCCGACTAGAGGTCACTATGAAGTTGATAAAGGTACTGTCATGTTCTGTCCCCCCACTAGAGGTCACTATGAGGTTGATAGAGGTACTGTCATGCTCTGTCCCCCCACTAGAGGTCACTATGAGGTTGATAGAGGTACTGTTATGTTCCGTTATGAAACCTTCGTTCTCCTTTGTCTCACTGCAGCAATGCTGCTCTGTAGACAGTCTGGGGTGGGGCAGTGTGTGTGTGTGTGTGTGTGTGTGTGTGTGTGTGTGTGTGTGTGTGTGTGTGTGTGTGTGTGTGTGTGTGTGTGTGTGTGTGTGTGTGTGTGTGTGTATGTGTGTGTGCAGTTACATACGTGTGTGTGCATGTGGGTTTTGTCTCACTGCAGCACTGATGCTCTGTACACTGTCTAGGAGGTTTCATTAAGGTCTCTCATTCTGTCTGTTCCAATGATGCATGTGTCAAGATGTACATGTTTGTGAGTATGTCTCTGTAGATGCTGGCTTTGGGACTCTCATTCTGACCTGCATTATAATTCATGGATTCTGTCTGTCCCTAAGATAGCGTTCTGGCAGTAAGTTCAACACATATTTCAACTGATGCTTATCAGACAGCACATGCAGAGGCAGACACTCATACATGAATATGCTAGACAGGTGTGTTTAACACCTGTGCATTCTGTCCTCACACAGCCAGACAGAGAAGACACATTGTCCTTAGGTAAACCCTACAGTCTCTGCTCTAGTATAATACACATACACACCAGTGGAGGCTGCTGAGGGGAGGACGGCTCATAATAATGTCTGGAATGGCGCTAATGGAATGGCATCAAACACATGGGAACAATGTTTGATACCATTCCACTGATTCCACTCCAGCCATTACCACAAGGCCGTCCTCCCCAATTAAGGTGGCATGTAAACACACACACACACACACAATGCTGAGTGGCAGGAGATAAGGGTGAGAGGGTGGCAGTCTAGTGGTTGAGCGTTGGGCCAGTAAACGAAGGTCGCTGGTTCGAATCGACTAGGTGTGCCCTTGACTGAGACACTTAACCCTAATTGCTCCTATAAGTAGCACTGGATAAGAGAGTCTGCTAAATGACTAAAATATCCCCATTCATGTGGCACAGGAACTGGACTAAGAAGATAGATATAACCAGAAGTCTACTTACAATGTGCTGTGTCAAAGAGTGATGTCTGTTTTAGTGTATTCAACCATAAAGGTCATCTGTCCATAGGAATATTAGGTTTAACTTAGATAATTGGGTGATAATTGAAACAAAGAAAGAACTAGTGAATGAGTGTGTGTACTGCATGTAACCCACTGACCCACATCCACTAGAGAGACTGTATGTATGAATAACCAAACAAATACATGAATTAAAAAAATCGAGCCAGAGAAGAAAACAGTGGCTAGACTAGAGCCCCCAGGGCATGGATAGTGTGTGTGTGTGTGTGTGTGTATGTGTGTGTGTGTGTGTGTGTATGTGTGTATTTATGTGTGGGTGTGTGTGTGTATTTGTGTGTGTATGTGTGTATTTATGTGTGGGTGTGTGTGTGTATTTGTGTGTGTATGTGTGTATTTGTGTGTGGGTGTGTGCCTGTGATCCCATACAATCTCTTTGATCAGACTTTATTTGTGATGAGGGGGATGCTTAACAACGTAACACACTGACCCACTTCCGCTAGAGAGACTAGCGTAGGAACATACAAGGGCCTAGTTACATCTCAGAGCATCACTGGATGGACGGACAGGAAGACAGACGGACACAGACAGACAGACAGACAGACAGACAGACAGACAGACAGACAGACAGTGCTGCCTGCAGCACTGAACATCACTGCCTCCATACCTCACTGATCAAAGAGCATTATAGATGTTGGTTCTCTTTTAACACCCTGGTTCTCTGATTCTCAATGGGACTGATGACACCTTTCTCAATTCCTTACCAGGACTTTAAGACTACAGTTGTAACAGTGTGGTCATAGCCTACTGCTGAGGTCATTGTTGTGTTGTAACAGTGTGGTCACAGCCTGCTGCTGAGGTCATTGTTGAGTTGTAACATTGTGGTCACTGCCTGCTGCTGAGGTCATTGTTGTGTTGTAACTGTGTGGTCACAGCCTGCTGCTGAGGTCATTGTTGTGTTGTAACAGTGTGGTCATAGCCTGCTGCTGAGGTCATTGTTGAGTTGGAACAGTGTGGTCACTGCCTGCTGCTGAGGTCATTGTTGTGTTGTAACTGTGTGGTCACAGCCTGCTGCTGAGGTCATTGTTGAGTTGTAACATTGTGGTCACTGCCTGCTGCTGAGGTCATTGTTGTGTTGTAACTGTGTGGTCACAGCCTGCTGCTGAGGTCATTGTTGTGTTGTAACTATGTGGTCACAGCCTGCTGCTGAGGTCATTGTTGTGTTGTAACTATGTGGTCACAGCCTGCTGCTGAGGTCATTGTTGAGTTGTAACATTGTGGTCACTGCCTGCTGCTGAGGTCATTGTTGTGTTGTAACTGTGTGGTCACAGCCTGCTGCTGAGGTCATTGTTGTGTTGTAACTATGTGGTCACAGCCTGCTGCTGAGATCATTGTTGAGTTGTAACAGTGTGTCACGACTTCCGCCGAAGTTGGTGCCTCTCCTTGTTCGGGTGGCGTTCGGCGATCGTCGTCACCGGCTTTCTAGCTGCCACCGATCTACGTTTCTTTTTCCATTTGTTTTGTCTTGATTGTACACACCTGGTTCCCATTACATTATATTATTTCCCTATTTAACCCTCTGGTTCCCACATGGTTTTGTGCGTGTTTGTTCTTTGTTTTGTGTCTAAGACTTATGTGAGCTGGTGTGTTTTCCCTGCGTGGAAAGGCGAGAGCCAAATGGGCATATTATTTTTTGAGTAAAGTACGTTGTTTACTCAGTTCTGTGTCCTGCGCCTGACTCCATCCTACCGCTGCAGATTGACACTTGACAGAAACACGCACCACATATGGAGTCAGCAGGTGCATCCAGTCCTCCGGTACCAGTGGAGGAGCGCGTCCAGCAGCATGCGTCGATGCTCCAGAATCTTTGCACAGCCATGGATCGTGTGTTGCAGACCATGGAGCGATGGGAGAGAGGGGGTTGTCCCACAACTCCATCAACTTCAGATCAACCCACACCGATGTCCACCCCTCCGTCACCTGGACCCAGTGGGATTCGGCTCTTGCTCCCGAGGGCCTATGATGGGACGGCTGCCGGGTGCCAGGGGTCCTGCTCCAGGTGGAGCTCTACCTGGCGACCATCCACCCGGCTCCCTCGGGATACGAGAGCGTGTCCGCCCTCATGTCCTGTCTGCCGGGGAGAGCGCTTGAGTGGGCCAATGCCGAATGGGGAGGAATAGACGCAGCGTCGGTTCGCTATGAGGATTTCACCCGCCGCTTCCGGGCGGTCTTCGTTCATTCACCTGAGGGGAGAGCGGCGGGGGAACGCTTGTTCCACCTCAGACAGGGGAAGAGGAGCGCACAGGACTTCGCACTGGACTTCAGGACCTTGGCAGCCAGCGCGGGATGGAATGAGAGGGCCCTGATCGACCATTACTGGTGTAGTCTACATGAGGACATTCGTCAGGTGCTGGCATGCAGGGACACCACCCTTACCCTCGACCAGCTGGTGGATTTATCTATACGGCTGGATAACATGTTGGCCACCCGCGGACATCCGGGTCAGGGTCCGTCCATTCCATCCCCCAGCACCTCCGACCCTACCCCTATGGAGCTCGGAGGTGCTGCTCTGAGGGTGACCGGAGGTGGGGCCGTTTCCTGCACCAACTGTGGCCGCAGAGGGCACACTGCTGGTCGGTGCTGGGGAGGTTCCCCAGGGAGTCGAGGCAGCAGGCAGGGCACTGGTGGATTATCCCAGGTGAGTAGGCACCCGGCTCACCCAGAGCTCCCTGTTGTGCACATGTGTGTATGCATAGAATTTCCAGAGTTTTCCCCGCCTTCCCAGCATAAGGCGCTAGTAGATTCAGGTGCAGCTGGGAACTTTATTGACGTTCATTTGTACGTAGATTAGGGATCCCTATTGTTCCTGTTGATGTGCCCTTCCCTGTACATGCCTTAGATAGTAGTCATTTAGGGTCGGGCCTGATTAGGGAGGTCACAGCTCCACTATGTATGAAAACGCAGGAGGGTCATGAGGAGAGAATTAGTCTCTTCCTGATTGATTCTCCTGCGTTTCCCGTGGTGTTGGGGCTTCCCTGGTTGGCCTCTCATGACCCCACTATTTCGTGGCAACAGAGGGCTCTCAAGGGATGGTCACGTCAGTGCTCAGGGAGGTGTGTAGGTGTTTCCATAGGTGCAACTACAGTGGAGAGTCCAAACCAGGTCTCCACTATGCACATTCCCCCCGAATATGCCCATTTGGCTCTCGCCTTCGTTAAAAAGAAGGCGACTCAACTACCACCCCATCGACAGGGGGATTGTGCGATAAATCTCCAGGTAGGCGCAGCACTTCCCAGGAGTCCCGTGTATCCTCTGTCTCAGGAGGAGACGGCGGCTATGGAAACATATGTCTCCGAATCTCTGGGACAGGGATACATTCGGCCTTCCACTTCATCTGCCTCCTCAAGTTTCTTTTTTGTGAAGAAGGATGGAGGTTTACGCCCGTGCATTGACTATCGAGGTCTAAATCAGATCACTGTGAAGTACAGTTACCCACTGCCTCTCATAGCCAGTGTGACAGAGTCATTGCACGGGGCGTGCTTCTTCACCAAATTGGATCTCAGGAGCGCTTACAACCTGGTGCGTATCCTGGAGGGGGATGAGTGGAAGATGGCATTTAGTACTACATCTGGGCACTATGAGTACCTCGTCATGCCGTACGGGTTGATGAATGCTCCATCAGTCTTCCAATCCTTCGTAGACGAGATTTTCAGGGACCTGCATGGGCAGGGTGTAGTGGTGTATATAGATGACATTCTAATATACTCCGCTACACGCGCCGAGCATGTGTCCCTGGTGCGCAAGGTGCTTGGTCGACTGTTGGAGCATGACCTGTACGTCAAGGCTGAGAAATGTCTGTTCTTCCAACAGTCCGTCTCCTTCCTAGGGTACCGCCTGTCCGCGTCAGGGGTGGAGATGGAGAATGACCGCATTTCAGCCGTGCGTAATTGGCCGACTCCAACCACGGTAAAGGAGGTAAAGCGGTTCTTAGGGTTTGCCAACTACTACCAGAGGTTTATCCGGGGCTTTGGTCAGGTAGCGGCTCCCATTACCTCCTTGCTGAAGGGGGACCGGTGCGACTGCAGTGGTCAGCTGGGGCGGACAGGGCTTTTGGTCACATGAAGGCTCTGTTTACCTCGGCTCCCGTGCTGGCTCATCCTGATCCCTCCTTGGCATTCATAGTAGAGGTGGACGCGTCCGAGGCTGGGATAGGAGCTGTGCTGTCTCAGCGCTCGGATACGCCACCAAAGCTCTGCCCCTGTGCTTTCTTTTCGAAGAAGCTCAGCCCGGTGGAGCGAAACTATGATGTAGGGGACCGGGAGCTGTTAGCTGTTGTCAGGGCTCTGAATGCGTGGAGGCATTGGCTTGAGGGGCTAAACACCCTTTCCTCATTTGGACTGACCACCGCAATCTGGAGTACATCCGGGCGGCGAGGAGACTGAACCCTCGCCAGGCAAGGTGGGCCATGTTTTTCACCCGTTTTGTTTTCACCCTATTCTACAGACCAGGTTCCCAGAACGCTAAGGCAGACGCACTGTCCCGGATGTATGACACAGAGGAGCGGTCCACGGATCCCACTCCCATACTTCCGGCTTCTTGCCTGGTGGCACCGGTGGTATGGGAGGTTGACGCGGACATCGAGCGGGCGTTACGTACGGAGCCCACTCCCACCCAGTGTCCAGTTGGGCGTCTGTACGTTCCGTCTGATGTCCGCGATCGATTGATCTGTTGGGCCCACATGTCACCCTCCTCTGGTCATCCTGGCATCGGTCGGACAGTGCGCTGTGTTGGTGGGAAGTACTGGTGGCCCACTTTAGCTAAGGACGTGAGGGTTTATGTTTCCTCCTGCTCGGTGTGCGCCCAGTGCAAGGCACCTAGACACCTGCCCAGAGGGAAATTACAACCCTTACCCGTTCCACAATGGCCGTGGTCACACCTATCGGTGGACTTCATGACAGATCTTCCTCCGTCACAAGGTAACACCACGATCCTGGTCGTTGTGGATCGGTTTTCTAAGTCTCCTTCCTTTGCCCGGTCTCCCTACGGCCCTACAGACTGCGGAGAACCTGTTTACCCACGTCTGCCGGCACTACGGGGTGCCTGAGAATATAGTGTCTGATCGGGGTACCCAGTTCACATTGAGGGTCTGGAGGGAGTTCATGGAACGTCTGGGGGTCTCGGTCAGCCTGACCTCAGGTTTTCACCCCGAGAGTAATGGGCAGGTGGAGAGAGTTAACCAGGATGTGGGTAGGTTTCTGCGGTCCTATTGCCAGGACCGGCCGGGGGAGTGGGCGGCTTTCATCCCCTGGGCAGAGATGGCCCAAAACTCCCTCCGCCACTCCTCCACTAACATGTCTCCGTTTCAGTGTGTACTAGGTTATCAGCCGGTCCTGGCACCGTGGCATCAGAGCCAGATCGAGGCACCTGCGGTGGATGAATGGTTTCAGCACTCGGAAGAGACATGGGACGCTGCCCATGTGCGCCTGCCATCAGGCGACAGAAGGCGAGCGCCGACCGCCACTGCAGTGTGGTCACAGTTGTAACAGTGTGGTCACTGCCTGCTGCTGAGGTCATTGTTGTGTTGTAACTGTGTGGTCACTGCCTGCTGCTGAGGTCATTGTGATTAGGGCATCTTGGAGTGCTGATACAGGACCAGTTTTGCTATTTGGTTCATAACTAAAATGATTTATATGGACACATGGGAACTGATCCTAGATCACCACTCCTGCTCTAGGGTGCTTTTTGAAAATGGGCCTATGGCAGCATCTTCACTGCAGGGTTGTCGGTCAATTCCATTTCAACTCAATCAATTCAGGGAGTTGATTGAAAGTGACACAGAAAATAATGGCCCATTTTCAATTTATTGGATTTCAAACGCTCTCCTGAATTGACAAAGTAGAAAGAATTGAACCCAACCCTGTGTTTCACTTAGATAACAGTAATGATTATCATCTACAGGTTTTCTATCTATCCCTTTATCAAAGAACTTTACCCTGTAACAGCACTTGGAACAGTCAAACAGTTTTAAATTCATATTTATTTTAAATCCTACTTTGTTTTGTTAGTCTTTCTTAATCTTGTAAAGTGTGTTGTTGTGACCCTTGTTAATGCATTTTAAATAAACCTTACTTGACATATACTAACAATTGTCATATCTCTATGGTTCCAACATGTTATGTTGCTTGCTGTTGTGATCAAAGCAGGACCTTGACTGAACTCATTTCAGAAAGAGTGGATATCCAATTGTAGGGGTAAGCATTCAGAGGTGCTAAGTACTCTCAGCCCCCAAATGCTGTCAGAGCCCTAAAATGAACATCATATTACAATGATTTCTCATAGTTTAAAGATAGAGAGAGATATAGAGACAGAGAGAGAGAGCGAGAGAGAGAGAGAGACAGTGAGAGAGAAAGTGAGAAAGAGAGAGAGAGAGAGAGAGAGAGAGAGAGAGAGAGAGAGAGGAGAGAGAGAGAGAGAGAGGAGAGAGAGAGAGAGAGAGAGAGAGAGAGAGAGAGAGAGAGAGAGAGAGAGAGAGAGAGAGAGAGAGAGAGAGAGAGAGAGAGAGAGAGAGAGAGAGAGAGAGAGAGAGAGCACATGGTTTAATGAGCAGCGGTTTGCTCTGTTTTCATTTAAATGATAATTGGCTTAACAGAAGTTGTTTTTTTAAGACTCAAGATAATTAATTGCTTGCAGTAACAACAAGGAATTGATTTATTTCATTTAATTGATTTCCTGCAGAAAGTGTTTTCTCTCAGGGTTGATTGGAACTCATTATAAATGCCTCGAGCCTTGGGAGCCAAACACTTTCCACTCTTCCAGGTACACACATACATTCATGCTACACACAACTGCTGCTACCAGACTCTTATTTACTATTGCTAATACTGCATAATTTAAACACTTGCCCCCCAATCCTCCCTTGCCCAGAACATGTAAATATTGTACTATAATTTGTGCCTTCCTGTATTATACTGATGCTAAAATGTTTATTCTATTCTACTGAGCCATTTACTTTATGTTCGTAGTCTTATCTTTTATTATTTGTTTTTGTTGTTGTTGCATTGTCCAGAAGGAACCTGAAAGTAAGCATTCCGTTGGACGGTGTATACCATGTGTATCCTGTACATACGACTAATAAAACACTTGAAAGGTCAACTAAGATTATTGTGAGGAATATACTTCATATTGTCCACACGGCTCTGGAAAACACTGAAAATGGTTTATGGATATGTGGAAGGAATTATATTTTGGTCATTTTGTAGGCAACAGTCTATTCTATTCTATTATTTTCTATTCTATTCTATTATTTTCTATTCTATTTGTATTTGTTTCTACTATGCTGTATTTCATTCTATTCTTTAGAGAGTCTGAGTCAGACAGAACAATGGAATCATGTGTGAATGTCTGGAGGGAAGTTAGAACCATCATCTGCTGTCACAGCCCCACTGGGATGAAATAACACACCTGTCTCCCAGAGAAAATGTATGCTATTACGTGGTAGGGGTGTGTGTGTGTGTGCGCTTTTCAAGGGTTCGTTTTAGAGGGAGTGGGTGGATTTCAAATCATCCCTGTTAGATAACACGTAAAAATGCACAGCTGACAGTGTGAATGATATACAGCCACACTGGAAGCCAAACTGTAATTGGCTGTAAGCCAAACTGTAATTGGGGGTGACTCTCTCTCTCTCTCTCTCTCTCTCTCTCTCTCTCTCTCTCTCTGTGTGTGTGTGTGTGTGTGTGTGTGTGTGTATGTATGTGTGTATGTTTGATTTTACTATCCTTGTGGGGACCAGAAGTCCTCACATGGATAGTAAAACATGGACATTTTGGACAAGTGGGGACATTTCGTCGGTCCCCACAAGGAAAATTGCTAGTTTAGGGATAGGTTTAGGGTTACAATTAGGGTTAGGGTTAGAGGTTAGGTTCAGGGTTAGGGTTAGGAGTTAGGTTTAGGGGTTTGGGGTTAGGGTTAGGTGATAGGGTCCCCACAAGTATAGTAAAACAAACGTGAGTGTGTGTGTGTGTGTGTGTGTGAAAGAGAGAGAGAGAGAGACAGAGGGAGAAAGAGAGAGACAGAGGGAGGGAGGGAGGGGATGGAGATATATATATATATATATATATATATATATATATATATATATATATATATATATACAGAGACAGGCAGAGAGAGAGAGGGAGGGGTGGGGGGTGGGATAGAGAGAGAGAGAGAGAGAGAGAGAGAGAGAGAGAGAGAGAGAGAGAGAGAGAGAGAGAGAGAGAGAGAGAGAGAGAGAGAGAGAGAGACTGCATCACGCTGGTTGAAACTGAGGGGGCATGTTCATTACTGTACCTGCATCTTTACTAGTCCACTATATTATGACCCATCAAGAACATATACAGTATACACCCTATGCATCTTACTATACTGAACAAATGATCCATGGTATGACCATCTGAAAACAATTCTGTGGTTTTAATCTATGTTGCTGTTGTTGTGTTTCTGTTGACTTTGCTCTGCAGTGAGAAGATGTGAGTGTTAAGTGTGGAGACCCTGTGTAGCCCTGGGTATAATGGACCAATAGAAGAATATGTTCTCAGTATAGGATGTAATTAACTTCAGATTGCTTGGGTGAGGGACCTCAGCTGTACACACACACACACACACACACACACACACACTATAGCAATCCATTCTGCCTGGCGAAGAGGAGAGGACAATCTTTTAACCACAGCTGAATATCCATTGTGAACCCAAGCACATCTGACCTCATGGCACAACATTTCATAACATTCAATTATTGCTGTGGTTATTCATAGCTTTTAGACGTGCTGGGGATGGGGAGCTGTGAAAGTGTGTCTGCATGAGGTACCTAAACTGCTCTTCTAGAATAAATATCACGTCAACATTTTTGTAGTGCAAAACAATTGTTTAAAGTGCAAGAAACACGGTAAACTTCATTATAATCTCACAGTGTGATTTAATTTGAAACTATTCTTCAACAATGTTGGTTATAAGAAGGTGATTGGGTAACCTTGAGTTTACTGAGCAATACATAATTAGTCACCTCTTTATATCGCACATTGTTGAAGAAAAGTTTCAAAACACGTTGCCAAATTAAAATTATGTTTATGGTAATTTTAGCACTTGAAAATGTTGCCCTGTGTGTGGAATTGAGATCTATCTAATCCAGTAACATAACAAGAATAAGATTTTGTTCTTACATAACTGATTTTCCTGATGTGGTAGACAAAGGTTAAATAAATAAATACAAATAAAAGCATGAAATCTTGGCCTGAAAACATGGAAGAAGTTCAATGTACTTCAAATCAACTTTGAACGTTGAAGCCCAATCATTAATGTAAGACAACAACATGCTTGTTATCAGTCAGAGCTTGTTAGTACTACTCTAACACACACACACACACACACACACACACACACACACACACACACACACACACACACACACACACTGGGTTATCGCTCATTAAACGGAGCTAGATCCTGACCTGCGTCTTAACTTTCCTTCATGAAACAGACATAGAACATCATTAGGAGCCGAGCTGATATGTGAGCGATATGCACTCCCCTAAAGACCAAGTAGGCATCCCAAATTGCACCCTGTTCCCTATATAGTGCACTTCTTTTGACCAGGACCCATAGGGCACATAGGGTCTGGTCAAAAGTAGTGTACAATTTAGAGAACAGGGTGCCATTTGGGATGGAGACCAAGATGAACCGTATAGAGACTGAGAGGAAGGCTAGGCTGAGAAACGAGGTAAAACTGGCAATTTGAGTGCAATTTGGGATTGGAGATTTGATATACTAGCTAAGTCTTCTGGAAAGTTGCAATGACAATGCAGCAGGAAGATCAGACAGACCAAGGCATTGTAATTAGGGAGACAAGAACAGACCAAGGCATTGTAATTAGGGAGACAAGAACAGACCAAGGCATTGTAATTAGGGAGATAAGAACAGACCAAGGCATTGTAATTAGGGAGATAAGAACAGACCAAGGCATTGTAATTAGGGAGATAAGAACAGACCAAGGCATTGTAATTAGGGAGATACAGTGAGGCAAAAAAGTATTTGATCCCCTGCTGATTTTGTACGTTTGCGCACTGACAAAGAAATGATCAGTCTATCATTTTAATGGTAGGTTTATTTGAACAGTGAGAGACAGAATAACAACAACAAAATCCTGAAAAAAACGCGTCAAAAATGTTATAAATTGATTTGCATTTTAATGAGGGAAATAAGTATTTGACCCCCTCTCAATCAGAAAGATTTCTGGCTCCCAGGTGTCTTTTATACAGGTAACGAGCTGAGATTAGGAGCACACTCTTAAAAGGAGTGCTCCTAATCTCAGTTTGTTACCTGTATAAAAGACACCTGTCCACAGAAGCAATCAATCAATCAGATTTCAAACTCTCCACCATGGCCAAGACCAAAGAGCTCTCCAAGGATGTCAGGGGCAAGGCTGGAATGCAAGTAGCTTGGTGAGAAGGTGACAACAGTTGGTGCGATTATTCGCAAATGGAAGAAACACAAAATAACTGTCAATCTCCCTCGGCCTGGGGCTCCATGCAAGATCTCACCTTGTGGAGTTGCAATGATCATGAGAACGGTGAGGAATCAGCCCAGAACTACACGGGAGGATCTTGTCAATGATCTCAAGGCAGCTGGGACCATAGTCACCAAGAAAACAATTGGTAACACACTACGCCGTGAAGGACTGAAATCCTGCAGCGCCCGCAAGGTCCCCCTGCTCAAGAAAGCACATATACAGGCCCGTCTGAAGTTTGCCAATGAACATCTGAATGATTCAGAGGAGAACTGGGTGAAAGTGTTGTGGTCAGATGAGACCAAAGTTGAGCTCTTTGGCATCAACTCAACTCGCCGTGTTTGGAGGAGGAGTAATGCTGCCTATGACTCCAAGAACACCATCCCCACCGTCAAACATGGAGGTGGAAACATTATGCTTTGGGGGTGTTTTCTGCTAAGGGGACAGGACAACTTCACCGCATCAAAGGGAAGATGGACGGGGCCATGTCCCGTCAAATCTTGGGTGAGAACCTCCTTTCCTAAGCCAGGGCATTGAAAATGGGTCGTGGATGGGTATTCCAGCATGACAATGACCCAAAACACACAGCCAAGGCAACAAAGGAGTGGCTCAAGAAGAAGCACATTAAGGTCCTGGAGTGGCCTAGCCAGTCTCCAGACCTTAATCCCATAGAAAATCTGTGGAGGGAGCTGAAGGTTCGAGTTGCCAAACGTCAGCCACGAAACCTTAATGACTTGGAGAAGATCTGCAAAGAGGAGTGGGACAAAATCCCTCCTGAGATGTGTGCAAACCTGGTGGCCAACTACAAGAAACGTCTGACCTCTATGATTGCCAACAAGGGTTTTGCCACCAAGTACTAAGTCATGTTTTGCAGAGGGGTCAAATACTTATTTCCCTCATTAAAATGCAAATCAATTTATAACGTTTTTGACATGCGTTTTTCTGGATTTTGTTGTTGTTATTCTGTTGCTAACTGTTCAAATAAACCTACCATTAAAATTATAGACTGATCATGTCTTTGTCAGTGGGCAAACGTACAAAATCAGCAGGGGATCATATACTTTTTTCCCTCACTGTAAGAACAGACCAAGGCATTGTAATTAGGGAGGTAAGAATAGACAATATAGACCACACTTCAGCATGAGTACATTCTTAAACAAAGAAATTGTGAGTGTGGATTGTACTGTGTATAGGAATCAGTGTAAATACCGGTATGCCAAATTCTATACTGATACATAAATGGAACAGTAACGTACTTCTAATTTCTTTTCTTTGTCATTTGTGATCAATTGTATTGATTTATAATAAGAAAAATAGGTAAGAACATAATACACAAAAATACCTAGATTTTGTAATAAATGAACACCCTACGCAGTACACAATATAAGAATTAGCTTTGCAAAATGGCGATCCTTTGTAGTTGCGTAACAAAAATATTCAGAAGTGTGCACAGCCACAATTTGTCGTGGCACGTACGCAAGATTGCTATTCCACATACAGCACCAGTCAAACATTTGGACACACCTACTCATTTAAGGGTTTTTCTTTATTTTTACTATTTTCTACATTGTAAAATAATAGTGAAGACATCAAAACTATGAAATAACACATATGGAATCATGTAGTAACCAAAAAAGTGTTAAACAAATCAAAATATATTTTGTATTTGAGATTCTTCAAAGTAGCCACCCTCTGCCTTGACGACAGCTTTGCACACTCTTGGCATTGTGTCAACCAGCTTCATGAGGTAGTCACCTGGAATGCATTTCAATAAACAGGTGTGCCTTGTTAAAAGTTAATTTGTGGAATTTCTTTCCTTCTTAATGCGTTTGAGCCAATCAGTTGTGTTGTGACAAGGTAGGGGTGGTACAGAAGATAGCCCTATTTGGTAAAATACCAAGTCCATATTATGGCAAGAACAGCTCAAATAAGCAAAGAGAAACTACAGTCCATCGTTACTTTAAGACATGAAGGTCAGTCAATCAGGAACATTTCAAGAACTTTGAAAGTCGCAAAAAACATTGAGCGCTATGATGAAACTGTCTCTCATGAGGACTGCCACAGGAAAAGAAGACCCAGAGTTACCTCTGCTGCAGAGGATAAGTTCATTAGAGTTAACTGCACCTCAGATTACAGCCCAAATAAAGGCTTCACAGAGTTCAAGTAACAGACACATCTCAACATCAACTGTTCAGAGGAGACTGCGTGAATCAGGCCTTCATGGTCGAATTGCTGCAACGAAACCACTACTAAAGGACACCAATAATAAGAAGAGACTTGCTTGGGCCAAGAACCATGAGCAATGGACATTAGACCGGTGGAAATCTGTCCTTTGGTCTGATGAGTCCAAATTTGAGGTTTTGGTTCCAACCGCTGTGTCTTTGTGAGACGCAGACTAGCTGAACGGATGATCTCTGCATGTGTGGTTGCCACCGTGAAGCATGGAGGAGGAGGTGTGATGGTGTGGGGGTGCTTTGCTGGTGACACTGTCAGTGATTTATTTAGAATTCAAGGCACACTTAACCAACATGGCTACCACAGCCTTCTGCAGTGATACGCCATCCCATCTGGTTTTGCGCTTAGTGGAACTATCATTTTATTTTCAACAAGACAATTACCCAACACACCTCCAGGCTGTGTAAGGGCTATTTGACCAAGAAGGAGAGTGATGGAGTGCTGCATCCGATGACCTGTTGGAAAAGCATTCCAGGTGAAGCTGGTTGAGACAATGGCAAGAGTGTTCAAAGCTGTCATCAAGGCAAAGGGTGGCTACATATCTCAAATATATTTTGATTTGTTTAACACTTACTTGATTCTTACATGATTCCATATGTGTTATTTAATAGTTTTGTCTTCACTATAGTGAATGTCTTCACTATTATTCTACAATGTAGAAAATAGTTTAAAAAAAAAGGAAAACCCTGTAATGAGTAGGTGTGTCCAAACATTTGACTGGTACTGTATATCTAATTGTGTTCTTGTGTTGCGTATTCATAATCTAAGGCAGGGGCTAGAGCAGGGGTAGGCAACTAGATTCAGCCACAGGGCAGATTTTTGTTGGAGCGGATGATCGGGGGTCGGAACATAATTATATTGCAAATTGACCCCAACTAAGCCCAAAAAGAGATTGTATTTGAAATTAACAATCATTCCATAGCTTGATTACATTGAGACACGATCACATCTCTATTTTCATTTGTGGGAATACTTGGGAACATATTTTTTTACAAAAAACTTTGGGGGGCCAAAAACAATCAGTCTGTTGCTGACCTCTGCCGTAAGGTATAAATTAGGCTTAAAAGAGGAGCCCATTGTATTACAACAACCCAGGCCAATAAAAACAGTCTATTTAGAGAGTAGAGCTATTAACAGAGAAGCTGGGCATAAGTGCATTGGCCTGACTTACTTGATGTCAAGGTTAGAGAGCACACTACTGGCACTTTAACTTCTACCACAAAGGTGGATATAAAAGCTTTAACACCTTTTCCCCTGTCGGAGGCCAAACCTTTGGCTTTGTTAATTGAAACCAGTAGCACCCGTAAAAAGTCATTACAGCCAGATGAAAATACATTTTGCTTTTCACTCGGCCTTGATTTAACAGGAGATCAGAGTTCGCTCTGCTTTTCCCCACGCCTCAGAAACCACCTGGTTTCACTAAGGCTTCAGGAGAGAGTTCTGTCTGAGGAAAAGTGCCTCAGTCTTAATAAGCTCTCCTCTCTTTGTCAATATCCTGCAAATCTGTTACATGTGCAGTGAAGTTAAACATGGTCAGTCAGTCGGTCTGTCCGTGGGTCTGTGGGTCTGTCTGTCTGTCTGTCTGTCTGTCTGTCTGTCTGTCTGTCTGTGGGTCTGTGGGTCTGTCTGTGGGTCTGTCTGTCTCTCTGTCTGTCTGTCTGTCTGTGGGTCTGTCTGTCTGTCTGTGGGTCTGTGGGTCTGTCTGTGGGTCTGTCTGTCTGTCCGTCTGTCTGTGGGTCTGTCTGTCTGACTGTGGGTCTGTGGGTCTGTCTGTGGGTCTGTCTGTCTGTCCGTCTGTCTGTGGGTCTGTCTGTCTGTCTGTCTGTCTGTCCGTCTGTCTGTGGGTATGTCTGCCTGCCTAGGGTTCTGGTCAAAAGTAGTGCGCTATGTGGAGTAAAAACATTAATTACACAGCTAATGACAATGGCAGGGATTAGAATTGAAGCTGTGAAGCAGAAGACAGTTGTGTCAGCCATTAAGATGTCACCCCCTGTCTGTTCCTGGGTCTGATTTAGGCTTTCTGTTTTGACTTCTCTGGTCCCTGGGGTCCAGCCCCATGCAGCTGGCCTGACTGCACGTCTTTGAAAGCACTATGCATAGATAATAAACACACACACAGTCTCCTTCTACTCCCCAACAGTCTGCTACAGGCAACATCCGCACCGAGCTAAAGGCTAGAGCTGCCGCTTTCAAGGAGCGGGACACTAATCCAGATGCTTAGAAGAAATCCTGCTACGTCCTCCGATGACACATCAAAAGGGCAAAGCGGCAATACAGGACTAAGATTGAATCCTACTACACCGGCTATGACGCTTGTCAGATGTGGCATGGCTTGCAAAATATCATGGATTACAAAGGGAAACCCAGCCGCGAGCTGCCCGGTGCCGCCAGCCTACCAGATGAGCTAAATGCCTTCTATGCTCACTTCGTGGCAAGCAACACTGAACCATGACAGCACCGGCTGTTCCAGGCAACTGTGTGATCACGCTCTCCGTAGCCGATGTGAGTAAGACCTTTAAACAGGTTAACATTCACAAGGCCGCAGGGCCAGACAGATTACCAGGACGTGTACTCAGAGCATGCGCTATCCAGCATGCACTATCCAGGTGTCTTCACTGGCATTTTTAAACTCTCCCTGACTTAGTCTGTAATACCTATATGTTTCAAGCAGCCCACCATAGTCCCTGTGCCCAGGAACGCCAAGGTAACCTGCCTAAATGACTACCGCCCTGTAGCACTCACATCTGTAGCCATTAAATGCTTTGAAAGGCTGGTCATGACTCACATCAACACCATCATCCCAGAAACCCTGGACCCACTCCAATTCGCATACCGCCCCAACAGATCCACAGATGACGCAATCTCTATTGCACTCCAAACTGCCCTTTCCCACCTTTGTGAGAATGCTGTTCATAGACTACAGCTCAGCATTCAACACCATAGTTCCCTCCAAGCTCATCACTAAGCTAAGGACCCTGGGACTTAACACCTCCCTCTGCAACTGCATCCTGGACTTCCTTGACGGGCCGCCCCCAGGTGGTAAGGGTAGGAAACAACACATCTGCCACGCTTACCCTCAACATGGGGGCCCCTCAGGGGTGCGTGCTTAGTACTGTACTCCCTGTTCACCCTTGACTGTGTGGCCACGCATGACTCCAACACCATCATTAGATTCAGACGAAGATGAGACAGCCTATAGGGAGGAGGTCAGAGACCTGGCAGTGTGGTGCCATGACAACAATCTCTCCCTCAACGTGAGCAAGATAAAGGAGCTGATCGTGGACTACAGGAAAAGGAGGGCAGAGCACGCCGCAATTCACGTCGACGGGCTGTAGTGGAGCAGGTCGAGAGCTACAAGTTCCTTGGTGTCCACATTACTAAGAAACTATCATGGTCCAAACACACCAAGACAGTCGTGAAGAGGGCATTACAACACCTATTCTCCCTCAGGAGACTGAAAAGGTTTGGCATGGGTTCTCAGATCCTCAAAATGTTATACAGCTGCACCATCGAGAGCATCCTGACTGGTTGCATCACCGCTTGGTATGGCAACTGCTCGGCATCTGACCACAAGGCGCTAAAGAGGATAGTGCGTACGGCGCAGTACATCACTGGGGCCGCGCTTCCTGTTCTCTCTGCTACCGCACGGGAAGTGGCACCGGAGTGCCAAGTCTAGGACCAAAAGGCTCCTGAACAGCTTCTACCCCCAAGCCTGCTGAACAGTTAATCAAATGGCCACCCGGACTATTTGCATTGAGCCCCTTATTTTATTCGTATTTTTTGCACCTACTCTCTTGCACAGGCTCGATGTACACTCACTGGACTCTAACCACACACGCATATTGACGCCACACACGCACACTGCTGCTACTCTCTGTTTATTATCTATGCATAGTCACTTTATGCTCTACCTTACTTACTTTTTAGTCATTTAGCAGACGCTCTATTCCAGAGCAACTTACAGTTAGTGAGTGCATACATTATTTTTTTATTTTTTTATACTGGCCCCCCGTGGGAATCAAACCCACAACCCTGGCGTTGCAAACACCATGCTCTACCAACTGAGCTACTTCCCTGCCGGCCTGGATGAAGCAAACTTGAAACTCACGTGCTGCGTATGTCTTTACATATACTAAATAACATATGTATTAATTTTTATTTATTTAGAATGGACCATTATCATGCACCTGTCTCGAAAACAGGGCCAGGGGAAAACAATTGTAATCTATGCACTTAACTAGCGAATGGAGTACGCATTTCCCGTGATTCATTTTCATGCCAGTCAGGTAGGCTAAACTCCTGCTGTAAATATGAACCCCCAAGTCAAACCAAATACGACATGTCAACACGTCCTGTCAGCCGTCAGTCAAACATGCAACAACAGTGCTGTCATTCAAAATTATGACATTAACTCCTGGAAACTATCACTTTTAGAATGCAAGAACTTTGAGGGTTAGGTTTAGGCATTCATTCCAAGTGGTTATGGTTAGGATTAAAATAGAACAAAAATGAGAAGGAAAAGAAAATCCCTAACATTGGGATTGAACAAGCAAAGCTTGGGGCCGTAGCTCACGGTTCAGCTGGTCTTCAACCCCACCATTGCTCATCACTAGGCTACTAGATGTTAACAGGCACATGCGTTGCCCCTCGTGGACAAGTCATTTACATATATTTTGTTCAGCGTCTGTTTTTATGTTGCACCACAGCCTTTTGTCCCAGTGTGTACTTGTACATATCAGGTAGCCTAGTGGTTAAGCGGTTGGTCCAGGAACCAAATGGTTGCTGGTTCGAATCCCTTAGCTGACTAGGTGAAAATTCTGTCAATGTGCCGTTGAGCAAGGCACTTAACCCTAATTGCTCTGGATAAGAGTGTCTGCTAAATGACTAAAACGTGCTATGCGTACTTGTTATTTTTGACTTGTACTGCAATATTGGGTGAGCTAGCACACAAGAATTGTACTACAACTTTTACTGTGTAGGTAATAAATAAAATGTGATTTGATTTGACATCGACTTGCCATCATGTCATTTAAAAATTACATAAACTCTAGGCTAGCTTGTAATCCACTATAGTTTGGGCTGAAAACTATAATAGTAGACAAATAGAGAAGCCAACACCCTTTTGTAGTAGGTGTGGCCAAGCCTGCTGCATAGAGAGCTACTGGGTGTGCAGGTTTCTGCTCCTGCCCTATACACACATGAGACGAAGAATAAGCTGATACAGTATGTAGAGTCAGCTGTGTTAGAGTTGACAGGCAGCTACAGTTCTGTAGAATGCTACGGAAACGTTTCTAGTTCACCATGGTTATTCCGGGCTTATTAAATAATTGTATTGGAGATCTGAACTAGTTGATGCCTGTGAGCCAAGTCATCGACTAGAATTTGTAAAAATCTATTTAGACATTACAGGCCAAGCTCCACTCAATGAAAACACAAGAAGAATCAAGACACTTGTATCCCTTTCCTGCAGTCAAATGACAAAATCGCCCTCTAGTGGCCTCATGGGTGGAATGTTATTAATATTTTTCACAATTTCATAATTAATAAACATGATAAAAATGAAAATATGGTGTTTCTATGTCAAACGGTTTTGTTACATTTCAGTCTTCTGTAATGTATATGAAGTGTAATATTGGGACGCAAACTCAAAATGTAATACATTTCAACTCTATATATGACATGGTCTAGGTGTGTTATTTTTTTGAGCCCATGACCATGTCAAATATTACATTTTGAGTATGAGGTGTATACTTTTGTTTCAAAGTAGATTTGTTTAAGACTACCTGATTTAGCCCACTGCAGTAAAAGGATAAGGTTTCCCTCAAAGGACGAGCTTTCTATTGTAGCCTGCCACTGTAGGAGTTTTCTCATACTTACTTTATTTATAATCTCCATTGTTTCTGTGACATACAAGTACAATAAATGTAGCTCTCTCCCAGCCCATGTCTGCATCCCAAATGGCAACCTATTCCCTATTTAGTGCACTACATTTGACCTGGGCTGTGGTCAAAAGTTGTGCACTACAAAAGTGAATATGGTGCCATTTGTGACACAGCCCATATCTGTTCTGTATCTTCAAAACAGAACATGAGAGAGAAAGACATACAGTACAATACCTGACCATTCTGTTCATGAACTGTGGAGGGGACATCAAATAGAAAACATTGCTCACAGTGTACAGAAAGACGTTACCTCAGAATGCAGACGTTTCTTTCTTCCTTTAGTTATTCAGCTAAGTAATCAAATCAAATTTTATAAGTCACATGCTTTACAAACAACAGGTGTGGACTAACAGTGAAATGCTTACTTATATTATTACGGGCCTTCCCAACAACGCAGAGAGAAAGAACATGGAGAAATAATAGGAAAGTAAAACACTTAATGATAAAAGTAATAATAGAAACACAAGGGGTACCAGTACCGAGTCCATGTGCAGGGGTATGAGGTAATAACTTGGCTATATACAAGGGGTACCAGTACCGAGTCCATGTGCAGGGGTATGAGGTAATAACTTGGCTATATACAAGGGGTACCAGTACCGAGTCGATGTGCAGGGGTATGAGGTAATAACTTGGCTATATACAAGGGGTACCAGTACCGAGTCGATGTGCAGGGGTATGAGGTAATAACTTGGCTATATACAAGGGGTACCAGTACCGAGTCCATGTGCAGGGGTATGAGGTAATAACTTGGCTATATACAAGGGGTACCAGTACCGAGTCCATGTGCAGGGGTATGAGGTAATAACTTGGCTATATACAAGGGGTACCAGTACCGAGTCCATGTGCAGGGGTATGAGGTAATAACTTGGCTATATACAAGGGGTACCAGTACCGAGTCCATGTGCAGGGGTATGAGGTAATAACTTGGCTATATACAAGGGGTACCAGTACCGAGTCCATGTGCAGGGGTATGAGGTAATAACTTGGCTATATACAAGGGGTACCAGTACCGAGTCCATGTGCAGGGGTATGAGGTAATAACTTGGCTATATACAAGGGGTACCAGTACCGAGTCCATGTGCAGGGGTATGAGGTAATAACTTGGCTGTATACAAGGGGTACCAGTACCGAGTCCATGTGCAGGGGTATGAGGTAATAACTTGGCTGTATACAAGGGGTACCAGTACCGAGTCCATGTGCAGGGGTATGAGGTAATAACTTGGCTGTATACAAGGGGTACCAGTACCGAGTCCATGTGCAGGGGTATGAGGTAATAACTTGGCTATATACAAGGGGTACCAGTACCGAGTCCATGTGCAGGGGTATGAGGTAATAACTTGGCTATATACAAGGGGTACCAGTACCGAGTCCATGTGCAGGGGTATGAGGTAATAACTTGGCTATATACAAGGGGTACCAGTACCGAGTCCATGTGCAGGGGTATGAGGTAATAACTTGGCTATATACAAGGGGTACCAGTACCGAGTCCATGTGCAGGGGTATGAGGTAATAACTTGGCTATATACAAGGGGTACCAGTACCGAGTCCATGTGCAGGGGTATGAGGTAATAACTTGGCTGTATACAAGGGGTACCAGTACCGAGTCCATGTGCAGGGGTATGAGGTAATAACTTGGCTATATACAAGGGGTACCAGTACCGAGTCCATGTGCAGGGGTATGAGGTAATAACTTGGCTGTATACAAGGGGTACCAGTACCGAGTCCATGTGCAGGGGTATGAGGTAATAACTTGGCTATATACAAGGGGTACCAGTACCGAGTCGATGTGCAGGGGTATGAGGTAATAACTTGGCTATATACAAGGGGTACCAGTACCGAGTCGATGTGCAGGGGTATGAGGTAATAACTTGGCTGTATACAAGGGGTACCAGTACCGAGTCGATGTGCAGGGGTATGAGGTAATAACTTGGCTATATACAAGGGGTACCAGTACCGAGTTGATGTGCAGGGGTATGAGGTAATAACTTGGCTGTATACAAGGGGTACCAGTACCGAGTCCATGTGCAGGGGTATGAGGTAATAACTTGGCTGTATACAAGGGGTACCAGTACCGAGTCCATGTGCAGGGGTATGAGGTAATAACTTGGCTATATACAAGGGGTACCAGTACCGAGTCGATGTGCAGGGGTATGAGATAATAACTTGGCTATATACAAGGGGTACCAGTACCGAGTCCATGTGCAGGGGTATGAGGTAATAACTTGACTATATACAAGGGGTACCAGTACCGAGTCGATGTGCAGGGGTATGAGGTAATAACTTGGCAGTATACAAGGGGTCAGTACAGAGTTGATGTGCTGGGGTATGAGGTAATAACTTGGCTGTATACAAGGGGTACCAGTACCAAGTTGATGTGCAGGGGTATGAGGTAATTGAGGTAGATATTTACATATAACTAGGAATAGTCACAGATAGTAAACAGTAGCAGGACCGTTGTGATTAATCAAAAACGTTAGTGCAAAAAGGGTCTTATGGCTTGGGGGTAGAAGCTGTTCAGGGTCCTGTTGGTTCCAGACTTGGAGCATCGGTAACACTTGCCAAGCGGTAGCAGAGAGAACAGTCTATGACTTGGGTGGCTGGAGACTTTGACCATTTTTAGGGCCTTCCTCTGACACCGCCTGGTATAGAGGTCCTGGATGGCAGGGAGCTCGGCCCCAGTGATGTACTGGACCGTACGCATTACCCTCTGTAGCGCCTTGCGGTCAGATGCCAAGCAGTTTCCATACCAAGCGGTGATGGTGCAGCTGTAGAACTTGAGGCTCTGAGGACCCATGCCAAATCTTTTCAGCCTCCTGAGGGGGAAGAGGCATTGTCATGCCCTCTTCACGACTGTGTTGGTGTGTTTGGACCATGATTGATCCTTAGTGATGTGTGAGAGACGGAATCTAAAACAGAAATCCAGAAAATCACATTGTATGATTTTTAAGTAATTAATTTGCATTTTATTGCATGACATAAGTATTTGATACATCAGAAAAGCAGAACTTAATATTTGGTATAGAAACCTTTGTTTTCAATTACAGAGATCATATGTTTCCTGTAGGTCTTGACCAGTTTTGCACACACTGCAGCAGGGATTTTGGCCCACTCCTCCATACAGACCTTCTCCAGATCCTTCAGGTTTCAGGGCTGTCGCTGGGCAATACAGACTTTCAGCTCCCTCCAAAGATTTTCTAGACTGGCTAGGCCACTCCAGGACCTTGAGATGCTTCTTACGGAGCCACTCCTTAGTTGCCCTGGCTGTGTGTTTCGGGTCGTTGTCATGCTGGAAGACCCAGCCACGATCCATCTTCAATGCTCTTACTGAGGGAAGGAGGTTGTTGGCCAAGATCTCGCGATACGTGGCCCCATCCATCCTCCCCTCAATACGGTGCAGTCGTCCTGTCCCCTTTGCAGAAAAGCATCCCCAAAGAATGATGTTTCCAATGCCATGCTTCACGGTTGGGATGGTGTTCTTGGGGTTGTACTCATCCTTCTTCTTCCTCCAAACATGGCGAGTGGAGTACAGACCAAAAAGCTCTATTTTTGTCTCATCAGACCACATGACCTTCTCCCATTCCTCCTCTGGATCATCCAGATGGTCATTGGCAAACTTCAGACGGGCCTGGACATGCGCTGGCTTTGCAGGGAGACCTTGCGTGCGCTGCAGGATTTTAATCCATGACGGCGTAGTGTGTTACTAATGGTTTTCTTTGAGACTGTGGTTCCAGCTCTCTTCAGGTCATTGACCAGGTCCTGCCGTGTAGTTCTGGGCTGATCCCTCACCTTCCTCATGATCATTGATGCCCCACGAGGTGAGATCTTGCATGGAGCCCCAGACCGAGGGTGATTGACCGTCATCTTGGACTTCTTCCATTTTCTAATAATTGCGCCAACAGTTGTTGCCTTCTCACCAAGCTGCTTGCCTATTGTCCTGTAGCCCATCCCAGCCTTGTGCAGGTCTACAATTTTATCCCTGATGTCCTTACACAGCTCTCTGGTCTTGGCCATTGTGGAGAGGTTGGAGTCTGTTTGTTTGAGTGTGTGGACAGGTGTCTTTTATACAGGTAACGAGTTCAAACAGGTGCAGTTAATACAGGTAATGAGTGGAGAACAGGAGGGCTTCTTAAAGAAAAACTAACAGGTCTGTGAGAGCCGGAATTCTTACTGGTTGGTAGGTGATCAAATACTTATGTCATGCAATAAAATGCAAATGAATTACTTAAAAATCATACAATGTGATCTTATGGATTTTTGTTTTAGATTCCGTCTCTCACAGTTGAAGTGTACCTATGATAAAAATTACAGACCTCTACATGCTTTGTAAGTAGGAAAACCTGCAAAATCGGCATTGTATCAAATACTTGTTCTCCCCACTGTACATATATGAGTGCTACGGGGCGATAGTCATTTAGACAGGTTACCTTGGCATTCTTGGCAACAGAGACTATGGTGGCATGCTTGAAACATGTAGGTATTACACACTGGGTCAGGGAGAGGTTGAAAATGACCGCCTAACTCAAAAAGTAAGCCTATATAGACTGTTTTGGTGTGTGTGTGTGCGTGCGTTTGAAAGTGTGTGCGTCCATACGTATGTGTGTGTGTGTGCTACAATTGTGTGTGTGTGTGTGTGTGCACCTGCGTCGAGGTGAGTCTATATTTAACCTGTACATTTTCCCAGCTGTTTCCATGGTACTTCATCACAGCTAATGACTGTTGACTCCTATCACCACCTCACTCCATCACAGTACAAGTAGACCAGTGGAGGACATGTCGGATCTGTTGACGTCAGGTGACAACAACAGCATGAATCATTCATTAATTACAAGAGATCATTCTGGGAATAAACTTTAGAGGGCGGTGAGTTTCTTTGAAAGCTTTGTAGCAAACATTGTATTCTCATACCTCTATTAAAGGCCCAATCCTTAATTTGAAAGGAAAGAAATCCATAACTTTTTCAATTTAACTTGAAAGACAACAAACAGATAGTATGTTGGGGCCGATTTATATTCTTCAAAAATCAATGGGTATACTATACATAATTGTTTAAATTACCAAAATATCATAGATTGCACCTTTAAAGAATGACCAAACGTCCTTATGGTTGTCAGAGCTGTCTGAGCAGGGTGGCCTTCTGATCTTCTCTGTTGAACCACTCCTTAGCTGGAACTGATTGTTCCCAGTGGCTGGGATTGGGACTACTGCTACAAATACTATTGGGAATGCTGTTGGGAATGGGCGGATTAACTGCAATGACCCGAGGGTCTCGATTCTAGATCGTCTACTTGGACTCATCTCTCTGGAGCAGTGTGTGTGTGTGTGTGTGTGTGTGTGTGTGTGTGTGAAAGTAAGAAGAGCAGCAGTGAAGACTATGAATGAGACAAGGTATTTGTTACCATTCCACTATTCCGCACCAGCAATTACCATGAGGTCGTCTCCCCCAATTACCATGAGGTCGTCTCCCCCAATTACGGTGCCACCAACCTCCTGTGCTGTTATTTTTCAAGCCTTCATGAGTAAAAGCAGAGACTGATGTGAACTCTTTCCTGTAAGAATGTTGAACCCTTGGAGACCATGAACAATGCACACCATCACAGAGGAGTGTTGTTTGTCGATACACACACACACACACACACACACACACACACACACACACACACACACACACACACACACACGTACAAAGCAAAGCATAATTTTGATCTGACAGCTGCATGCCACATGGTTGAAAAGATGTACAGTTTCTAGCGTATGAATGTGCATCTAGCATACATGAGGTAAAATAGTGCTGGCGGCTTTGGATAGAGGATGCTGCTTGTTGTTATTGTTGTTGTTGTGTGAAGCAAAGAGAGCATCATAACAGTGGATTTATCCTGCTAAGACTGTGTGGGCTAATCAAAGCAGAGCTGGTTGGAAAACATGAAAAAATATGGCTGCCACATGGTACTGTAATCCAGTCTAACCAGTCTTGTTTTGCAGGATAAATAAGAATAACTAGATTACATTTATCTGTTTTTTGTTGACATTTCAAAAATTGCAGATTCATTTAACAATCTGTAAACGTGACTTTTAGAATGTTTCTCCTTGTCATTTCAAAGGAACATTTGTGTTAATCAGAAACCAGTAGTTTACAGATGACTGAGATGAAAGAAAATAGGGAATATTGACATATGATGACCCTATGGGCCCTTGTCAAAAGTAGTGCACTAAATAGGAACTAGGGTGACATTTGGGAGGCAGACTAAGACACCTCCAGGGATTTTCCTTATAGATGGAAAACCAACAAACATGCAACCATAAAGCCATACAACCCGGGAAGTCTAGTAGTGTGTGCTTGTGCGTGTGCATGTGTGTGTCTCTGTTTGTTTGTGTGTGTGTGTGTGTGTGTTTGTGTGTGTGTCTGTGTGTGTGTGTGATGAGAAGGGATTGGAGCACTCAGCACTACCCTTCCACCACTGGACCGCATACTAATTACACCACTTCATTGATTTAGATGACAGCAACATAGATATGCACACAAACTCGTCAAAAAGGGTTTTTCCATTTAGCCACTTATACAGTACTTTTATAAATAATACACAGGTATTCAGAGAAATGAAACTGGCTGATCTGGAAGTTTATGCTCTGCTTTTTGATATGCGTATATGAAACAGAAAGTCCAGTTGCATAGCTGTGAGCTTGTGACCGAAACCTACCAACATTGATCAACAACATTCCTAGACTGAAAATGTCTTATCTTGTCAGCCTCGTGACAAGGGAAAGGAAGGAACATTATATTGAATCACCTTTTCCTCATAGAAGTGACATTGACTCAGCCATGGCTCTGAGAGCATACAGTGGGGAAAAAATGTATTTAGTCAGCCACCAATTGTGAAAGTTCTCCCACTTAAAAAGATGAGAGAGGCCTGTAATTTCCATCATAGGAACACGTTAACTATGACAGACAAAATGAGAAAAGAAAATCCAGAAAATCACATTGTAGGATTTTTAATGAATTTATTTGCAAATGATATTGGAAAATAAGTATTTGGTCAATAACAAAAGTTTCGCAATACTTTGTTATATACCCTTTGTTGGCAATGACACAGGTCAAACGTTTTCTGTAAGTCTTCACAAGGTTTTCACACACTGTTGCTGGTATTTTGGCCCATTCCTCCATGCAGATCTCCTCTAGAGCAGTGATGTTTTGGGGCTGTCGCTGGGCAACACGGACTTTCAACTCCCTCCAAAGATTTTCTATGGGGTTGAGATCTGGAGACTGGCTAGGCCACTCCAGGACCTTGAAATGCTTCTTACGAAGCCACTCCTTCGTTGCCCGGGCGGTGTGTTTGGGATCATTGTCATGCTGAAAGACCCAGCCACGTTTCATCTTCAATGCCCTTGCTGATGGAAGGAGGTTTTCACTCAAAATCTCACGATCCCATTCATTCTTTCCTTTACACGGATCAGTCGTCCTGGTCCCTTTGTAGAAAAACAGCCCCAAAGCATGATGTTTCCACCCCCATGCTTCACAGTAGGTATGGTGTTCTTTGGATGCAACTCAGCATTCTTTGTCCTCCAAACACGATGAGTTGAGTTTTTACCAAAAAGTTCTATTTTGGTTTCATCTGACCATATGACATTCTCCCAATCCTCTTCTGGATCATCCAAATGCACTCTAGCAAACTTCAGACGGGCCTGGACATGTACTGGCTTAAACAGGGGGACACGTCTGGCACTGCAGGATTTGAGTCCCTGGCGGCGTAGTGTGTTACTGATGGTAGGCTTTGTTACTTTGGTCCCAGCTCTCTGCAGGTCATTCACTAGGTCCCCCCGTGTGGTTCTGGTATTTTGCTCACCGTTCTTGTGATCATTTTGACCCCACGGGGTGAGATCTTGCGTGGAGCCCCAGATCGAGGGAGATTATCAGTGGTCTTGTATGTCTTCCATTTCCTAATAATTGCTCCCACAGTTGATTTCTTCAAACCAAGCTGCTTACCTATTGCAGATTCAGTCTTCCCAGCCTGGTGCAGGTCTACAATTTTGTTTCTGGTGTCCTTTGACAGCTCTTTGGTCTTGGCCATAGTGGAGTTTGGAGTGTGACTGTTTGAGGTTGTGGACAGGTGTCTTTTATACTGATAACAAGTTCAAACAGGTGCCATTAATACAGGTAACGAGTGGAGGACAGAGGAGCCTCTTAAAGAAGAAGTTACAGGTCTGTGAGAGCCAGACATCTTGCTTGTTTGTAGGTGACCAAATACTTATTTTCCACCATAATTTGCAAATAAATTCATTAAAAATCCTACAATGTGATTTTCTGGATTTTTTTTCCTCAATTTGTCTGTCATAGTTGACGTGTACCTATGATGAAAATTACAGGCCTCTCTCATCTTTTTAAGTGGGAGAACTTGCACAATTGGTGGCTGGCTAAATACTTTTTTTCCCCACTGTACATGCTAGTTCTCTCTCTGCTCCACCAGTGTGTCTCTCACCCACTCAGCCCTCCTGACAATGGACTTCGCAAGTGCCGCACCAACCTGTCCGCTCTAGCCCTAGAGGTGCTCCCAGGTGGGGGATTGGACAACCTGAGGAACATGGACATGGGACGAGTCATGAACTTACTGAAGCTACTCCCAGTGCCAGACCACGGAGGACGGAGTCTACCTCATCCCAGACGAGGTGTTTGTCATCCCCCAGAAGCTCACTGGTGTTGAGACTAGTTCAGAGATCATCAGTACTTGGCTGAGGCAGCACAGTTCCACGTCTCAATCCATCAATGTGGACGTGTCCTTCCTCCCAGTGCTCAATGCTAAGTTCTCCACTGAGAACCAGCGGGTGAAGAGCCACCAGGTCCAAGACAGGTCTGTCACTACTCGTGTGCAGGTGAGTTGCTCCTTAAGATTGAGAGTCAGACTTAACATTTGCATCACATTCAAGCATGTGTAGAAATACAGTATCAATTGTTGAATTACTGCTGTCGGAAAATGTATTTTCATCGTCAATCGTACACAAGGTCCAACCGAAACTTGACTTCCGCTTTAAACCCAACCCCTCTGTCACGGTTTCGGCCGAGACTGCTCCTTCTCCTTGTTCGGGCAGGCTTTGGCGGTCGTCGTCTCCGGAGTACTAGCTGCCACCGTTCTATGTTTCTATGTTTGATTGGTTTTGTCTGTGTTGCTACACCTATTCCTTATTAGTGTTTATTAGGTGTCCTATTTAGTTCTCTTGAGTTTGGTCAGGTGTTGTGTGTAATTGTTTCCGTGTCACGTTGTGTAATAGTTCGACATTTTCTGTTCTCTCTGTATTTTGTGTTTTAAGAGAGAGTTCCGCACTTTGTGCGCCTTAGCATACTTTACTGTTGGGCGTATAGTTCGCCTGTAGCCTGTTGCCGTGTTTGGCTCATTTTGGACTTTACTAAAGACGCTGTTCGTAACCTCTGTGTGTCCTGCGCCTGATTCTACACCACCTCTACACTCAACCCTGACATAATTACACACCGATCATGGAATCAGCAGGAGCTACCGCACCCAGTGAAATTATCGAGGAGCGTCTTCGTGGACAGGAGGACAGGATCAATCAAATCGGACACGCTCTGGATAGAGTTATGAACACCCTCCATCGATGGGAGACCAGCGGGGTACCCACGCCTCCACCTACCACACCATCACCATCGATCAGTCCGCCTGTCCAACTTCCGGAACCCAGTGGGATTCGGCTCTCGCTCCCGAGGGCGTACGACGGCACCGCTGCCGGGTGTCAAGGGTTCCTGCTGCAAGTGGAACTCTACCTCGCCACCGTACACCCGGCACCCTCGGGACACGAGAGCGTTTCCGCCCTCATCTCCTGTCTCACCGGCAAGGCGTTGGAGTGGGCCAACGCCGAATGGAGGAGAATAGACGCCGCTACCATCACCTATGCGGAGTTCTCCCGCCGCTTCCGTGCAGTGTTTGACCATCTACCAGAGGGGAAGGCGGCGGGGGAGCGTCTATTCTACCTCCGGCAGGGGATGAGGAGCGCTCAGGAGTTTGCACTGGAGTTCCGGACTCTAGCGGCAGATGCAGGGTGGAATGAGCGGGCCCTCATAGATCACTTCCGCTGCAGTCTCCGGGAGGACGTCCAGCGAGAGTTGGCGTGTAGGGATACCACGCTTTCGTTTGACCAATTGGTTGACATGGCCATTCGGCTGGACACCCTGCTTTCCACTCGCGGGCGTCCCGGGTGGGGGTCGCCCATTCCACCCTCCAGCGCCTCCGAGCCGAGTCCTATGGAGCTCGGAGGTGCTGGCGCTAGAGAACAGGTGAGTAGGCGCCCCACTTACCCAGAGCTTTCTGTCGTACACATAACTATACCTGTTTGTTTTCCACAGGTTGCACCTCGTTCCCAGCATAAGGCGCTAGTAGATTCAGGCGCAGATGGGAATTTTGTAGATCGTAAATTCTGTGTAGAGTTAGGGATCCCTCTTCTTTCGGTCAATAATCCTTTCCCAGTACATGCCCTAGATAGCCGTCCGTTAGGATCCGGGTTGATTAGGGAGGTCACAGTGCCACTTAGGATGGAGACGCAGGGGGGTCATGAGGAGACGATTCAGCTCTATCTGATCGACTCTCCTGCGTATCCGGTGGTACTGGGGCTTCCCTGGTTGATTACCCATGATCCTACTATTTCGTGGCGAGAGAAGGCTCTTAAGGGGTGGTCTGCCCAGTGTGAGGGGCTATGTCTGGGTGTTTCCGTAGGGGCGACCTCGGTGGAGAGTCCAAACCAAATGCCCGCACTGCACATTCCCTCCGAGTATGAGGATTTAGCACTCGTGTTTAGCAAGACGAGAGCGGCGCGGTTGCCGCCTCATAGACAGGGGATTGTGCGATAGACCTCCAGGCAGGAGCTGCGCTCCCGCGGAGCCATGTGTATCCTTTGTCACAAGAGGAGAAGAGGGCGATGGAGACATACATTGCCGAGTCTCTGAGACAGGGGTACATACGGCCCTCCACTTCGCCCGCGTCCTCAAGCTTCTTTTTTGTGAAGAAGAAGGATGGAGGTTTGCGCCCGTGTATTGATTACCGCGGTCTCAATCAGATTACTGTAAAATATAGTTATCCACTCCCTCTGATTGCGACTATGACGGAGTCATTACACGGGGCACGGTTCTTCACAAAATTGGACCTCAGTAGCGCATATAACTTGGTGCGCATTAGAGAGGGCGATGAATGGAAGACAGCATTAGGTACTACCTCCGGTCATTACGAGTATCTCGTCATGCCATACGGGTTAATGAATGCTCCATCAGTCTTCCAATCCTTTGTAGATGAGATTTTCCGGGACATGCAGGGGCAGGGAGTAGTCGTGTACATAGATGATATTCTGGTGTACAGTTCTACCCGAGCCGAGCATGTAGCCCTGGTGCGCCGAGTGTTGAGGAGGTTGTTGGAGCATGACCTGTATGTCAAGGCAGAGAAATGTCTGTTCTTCCAGGAGTCGGTCTCCTTTTTGGGTTATCAGTTGTCTGCGTCAGGGGTGAAGATGGAGGTTGACCGTGTGTCAGCCGTGCGTAATTGGCAAACCCCAACCACGGTTAAAGAGGTGCAGCGGTTCTTGGGTTTTGCGAATTACTACCGGAGATTTATCCGGGGTTTTGGACAGGTGGCAGCTCCCATAACGTCCCTTCTGAAGGGGGGTCCGGTGCGCTTGCGGTGGTCAGCTGAGGCGGACAGGGCCTTTGGGAGACTGAAGGACCTGTTTACCTCGGCTCCGGTGCTGGCGCACCCGGATCCCGCTTTACCATTCCAAGTGGAGGTGGACGCGTCTGAAGCCGGTATCGGGGCCGTTCTCTCACAACGGTCCGGCACACCACCTAAACTCCGCCCCTGTGCTTTTTATTCTAAGAAGCTCAGTCCGGCGGAGCGTAATTATGACGTAGGGGACAGGGAGTTGTTAGCCGTGGTACAAGCCCTAAAGGTGTGGAGGCATTGGCTTGAGGGGGCTCAACACCCTTTTCTCATTTTGACTGACCACCGTAACCTGGAATACATTCGGGCAGCTAGGAGACTGAATCCTCGCCAGGCTCGGTGGACTATGTTTCTAGCCCGGTTCGTGTTTAAGATCACTTACATCCCTGGGTCCCAGAACGGGAAGGCAGATGCCCTGTCTCGGCGGTATGACATGGAGGAGAGGTCCGTAGAGCCCACTCCCATACTACCTAAGTCTTGTCTGGTTGCACCGGTGGTATGGGAGGTCGATACGGAGATCGAGCGGGCGTTGCGCACCGACCCTAGCCCTCCACAGTGTCCGGTGGGTCGGACGTACGTCCCGCTCGAGGTCCGGGATCGACTCCTTTATTGGGCTCACACGTCACCCTCCTCTGGGCATCCAGGTATTGGCCGGACAGTGCACTGCCTTAGCACAAAGTACTGGTGGCCAACGTTAGCCAGGGATGTGAGGATTTATGTCTCCTCCTGCGCGGTGTGTGCCCAGTGTAAGGCGCCCAGACACTTGCCCAGGGGTAAGTTACAACCCCTGCCCGTTCCACAACGACCCTGGTCTCACCTCTCGGTGGATTTTGTTACAGACCTTCCCCCCTCCCAGGGGAATACCACCATCCTGGTCGTTGTGGATCGGTTCTCGAAGGCCTGTCGTCTCCTTCCCATGCCGGATCTTCCCACTGCCCTACAGACCGCTGAGGCTCTATTTACCCACGTCTTCCGGCATTACGGGGTACCCGAGGATATAGTGTCTGATCGAGGCCCCCAGTTTACCTCCAGAGTTTGGAGAGCGTTTATGGAACGGTTGGGGGTTTCGGTGAGCCTTACCTCGGGTTACCACCCGGAGAGTAATGGGCAGGTCAAACGTGTCAACCAGGATGTGGGTAGGTTTCTGAGGTCGTATTGCCAGGGCCGGCCGGAGGAGTGGGCAAGGTATGTTCCCTGGGCAGAGATCATTTACATTTACATTTAAGTCATTTAGCAGACGCTCTTATCCAGAGCGACTTACAGGAGCAATTAGGGTTAAGTGCCTTGCTCAAGGGCACATTTACGTCATTTAGCAGACGCTCTAGTCCAGAGCGACTCACAAATTGATGCATTCACCCTATAGCCAGTGGGATAACCACTTTACAATTTTTTTTTGGGGGGGGGGGGGGGTAGAAGGATTACTTTATCCTATCCCAGGTATTCCTTAAAGAGGTGGGGTTTCAAATGTCTCCGGAAGGTGGTGAGCGACTCCGCTGTGTGTGTGGGGGGGTAGAAGGATTACTTTATCCTATCCCAGAGATGGCACAGAACTCTCTCCGCCACTCCTCCACTAAACTAACCCCTTTCCAGTGTGTGTTAGGGTACCAGCCGGTTCTGGCACCTTGGCATGAGAGCCAGATCGAGGCCCCTGCGGTGGATGAGTGGGTGCGGCGCTCGGAGGAGACGTGGAACGCTGCACACGTCCACCTGCAGCGGGCCATCCGTCAACATAAGACGAGCGCCGATCTCCACCGCAGTGAGGGGCCAGTGTACGCACCTGGAGATCGAGTCTGGCTCTCGACCAGAAACCTGCCCCTCCGCCTGCCCTGCCGGAAGCTGGGTCGGCGGTTTGTGGGGCCGTTTAAAGTCCTGAGGAGATTGAATGAGGTGTGTTACAGGTTACAACTGCCCATTGATTACAAGAATATTAACCCCTCGTTCCATGTGTCTCTCCTCAGGCCGGTGGTAGCTGGTCCACTCCAGGACTATGAGATAGAAGAGACTCCTCCGCCCCCGTTGGACATCGAGGGGGCTCCGGCGTACACTGTTCGGTCCATCCTAGATTCGAGACGCCGGATGGGGGGTCTCCAATATCTCGTGGAGTGGGAGGGGTACGGCCCGGAGGAGCGGTGCTGGGTGCCGAGGAGGGACATCCTAGACCCGTCTCTGCTGACCGAGTTCCATCGTGGTCATCCCACGCGCCCTGCTCCGCGTCTTCCTGGTCGTCCCCGAGGCCGGGGTCGGCGCACGGCTGGAGCCGCGCGTCAAGGGGGGGGGGGGTACTGTCACCGTTCTATGTGTCTATGTTTGATTGGTTTTGTCTGTGTTGCTACACCTGTTCCTTATTAGTGTTTATTAGGTGTCCTATTTAGTTCTCTTGAGTTTGGTCAGGTGTTGTGTGTAATTGTTTCCGTGTCACGTTGTGTGCTAGTTCGACATTTTCTGTTCTCTCTGTATTTTGTGTTTTAAGAGAGAGTTCTGCACTTTGTGCGCCTTAGCATACTTTACTGTTGGGCGTATAGTTCGCCTGTAGCCTGTTGCCGTGTTTGGCTCATTTTGGACTTTACTAAAGACGCTGTTCGTAACCTCTGTGTGTCCTGCGCCTGATTCTACACCACCTCTACACTCAACCCTGACACCCTCTGAATCAGAGATGCCGGTGGGCTGCCACATTGGGCGCCCGGGGAGAACATACTGAAATGGGGAATTGACAAGGTGGACTCAGATCACCACAATAGTTGTGTATATTAAAGAGATGTTTTAGGTAGAGATATAGTTAAACCTATTTAGTTTATATATACAATATTTAAACACATAGTGTTAAAGCTGTATTATGTAGCTTTGTGTGTATCCCAAATTCAAAAATAAATGTGAGTTGTAGATTTGCCATTCTGATTGAAAGCAAGTCTGATAAGTGATAGATCTGTTCTATGTGCGCTATTTCTGTTCTATGTGCGCTTCCCCTCCTTAAGTTTCATTTTTGCTTGTTGAAAATATATTTCTAAGTGTTTTACATGGTACAATGATTCTCTACACTATACATTGCTTGTTTTGTCACATAAACTGAAATTAGGCGAATGTTTTAGAATTTTAGCAACCAAATAACTGCAGAGCAATTTCTATATTTGTGCCTTTAAAAATAATTGGGGTTTCGGCATACTCAGTTTGTAGTTTATTTAGACTTTTGAATATTATTTCAGTGCGCTGTTGTATCATGCCTTCGCATGGCTGCCCCAACAACTAATGACACCAAGCCAAAGATGAATTCTTCTCCTTTCCCTCCCAGGTGCGCAACTTCCTGTACACTGTAAAGGCTCACCCTGACTTCACTCTGGATGGCCGCTTTGTCCGCCAGGCTGAGGAGATCGCAGATGCAATAGAAAACAACCAGACTCGACAGGCAGCGTATTTATCTGAGAAGATGGTGCTTGACTATGGCACCCATGTGATAACCAGCATCGATGCAGGTGCCTCCTTAGTGCAAGAGGACTATCTCAGTGACAAGTACGTGTCCACGACAGACAAGTTCTCTGTCAAGGCATTGGCAGGTCTAAACTTCTTTCATAAACTCAAGTTTGACATTGGCAGCGAGCATGCACAAGAGACCTCAGACTCACTCAGTTATCAGGGCAACATCACCTACTCCATTATACAGAGCCATGGTGGGGCACCCTTTTACCCGGGCATCACTCTGCAGAAATGGCAGGAGAGCACCAAGAACAACCTGGTAGGCATTGACCGGGCAGGCCTGCCACTGCACTACTTCCTCAACCGGTTAACCTTGCCTGATCTTCCTGAACCAACAGTTGGCAAACTGTCACTGTTTGTGAGTGAAGCCATACATCGCTACTATACCATCAACACCCGGCCCGGCTGTGTCAACCCAGACTCACCGAACTTCAACTTCCAAGCCAATGTGGAAGACAACTCCTGCGAGGGTCCGGCCACCAACCTCACCTTTGGTGGCGTGTTTCAGCAGTGCACCAAGCTCACTGACGATGCAGACCCAATCTGCCAGAACCTGGCTCAGATGAACCCCGACACAGGCTCTTACTCATGTCGTGAACCCTACACACCCACCCTGTTGCGTGGCGAGGTGATAAACCAGGACTATAACAAGATTGAGTGCTATGACTGTAACTGTTTTTGGGGGATGTTTTGCGATACATGCTGCGACAACGTGTGTGTAGACGTCTTCCATGTCCGCTCCGCTCGAATTGACAGCTACTGGTGCTCCACCAATGAGGTGACCCCAGAGTACTCAGGGTATCTCTTTGGGGGCCTCTACAGCCGATCCCTACTGAACCCTCTGACCAAAACCAAGAGCTGTCCCGTGAACTACTTTCAGATTAACTTTCTGTCCAACGGCCTGATTATCTGCCTGAGCAAAGACTATGAGACTGCCAGCAAGTTCTCAGTGCCATTTGGTGGTTTCTTCAGCTGCCAGTCTAACAACCCCCTGGCAGGTGGCCAACCTCGCTGCCCTCCCAAGTTCAGTCAGCACCTAGCTGGCATTATTGATGGCTGTCAGGTTCTGTACTGTGTCCAGTCTGGCCTGTTCACAGGTGGGCAGCTGCTTCCTGTCCACCTGCCACCTTTCACTCGTCGTCCACTGGTCAGCATACATGCCAATAAAACGATGGTTGTGATGACCGACGGTGATCAGGTCTGGGTCAGGGTTGGTGAGACCAACAGGTGGAACCTGACCAAGCTGACCGAGGTCAGAATGCTTAATCCAGCCTCAGCCCAGATGTCAGATGGGAAGAAGTTCGGTGTGCACTTTGGTGTGGACTTTGGAGTCGTTTGCCTGGTTGCTTTGGTGACAGTTGGGGCTGTGCTACTAGTGAGAAGGAGAAGGGGAGCTGGGTTCGGAGGGGAAAGAGGGTATGAGAAGATCGGGTAGAGTGAGATAGGAGCAGAAAGCCAAGGAGAATAGGGCATAACATAGAGACACAAAGCCAGAGCACTGTGGCACTGTGGCCATGAGAGTTGGCCAACAAAATAGCTTTGAGATGAAGCACTGAGATGAGATGAAGCGTTGAGATATAGCTTTACTGTAGAATCAACATCTCACTTTCGCTGCTGATTTACAATTTACAATCTACAATCCTGCTGCTTTAAAACGTACACTTTACAAACTACAATCCTGCTGCTTAAAGAGTTAGCTTTTTTTGCTATTGGCAAAAAGCAAAAATGTAAGTTAGATTTTCTTCTAGTCTAATGAGTTTTGATAACAATGTCCCAACATGTGAGGAATTAACAGTATCGTCAGGTATTTATTACATTTGCATCAGGGAAAATTTAAAAGAATACCTGCATCGCGCTGAAGGGTAAGAAATAATGCAATGGAGCGGTGTAATCTTAGGGACTGACTGGAATTAAGTTATTCATTGTTATTAACTACAGTAGGGAAAAATACACTCTTGCTCCAATGCAAATTATGTAGTAAAAGACACAAACTTTCCAGCAGCAAGCAGCCTTCATCAGGGTTAAGTTATATCACAATATGTTACACAATACAATATGTTAAATGGGGGTCAATTTATGGCGGTGGTGAATGTGTGAACAAATTGATCGATTTTTGGGGGGGCTGGATAATCTTATCATGTACATTTGTGTAATATAATGGAGACAAGTTTTAGACCTATTAGTCTGAATATGGAAACTGTGTTTGTATGATTATATGATTTCATACTTTCTGTTTATACATTTTTACAGAAATGTAATATAGCTTGGTAAGGCATTATTGTTTTCTGTTTTAATAATGTTGTAATTTTGGGCTTAATAAAACACATTCAAAATAAACATCTTCCACAATATGAGTTTTTCTATCCTTATCTTGATTTTCTCCTATGTGAGTGGTGGGTGGGTGGGTGGGTGGGGGGGGGGGGGGGTTCTACTAAGGTAACATATGATACAAAGAAACGGAATAACGCTAAGCACAGGCAAAATCCTAGAGGAAAACCTGGTTCAGTCTGCTTTCCAAATTCACCTTTCAGCAGGATAATAACCCTAAACACTAGGCCAAACATACACTAGAGTCCATTGTATTGGCTGGAATGGAATAAATGGAATGGAGTATGTATGTTTGATGCGTTTGATACCGTTCCATTAATTCCACTCCAGCCATTACAATGAGCCCGTCCTCCTATAGCTCCTCCCTCCAACCTCAACTGCTGGAGTTGCTTACCAAGATGACATTGAATGTTCCTGAGTGGCCTAGTTACAGTTTTGACTTAAATCGGCCTGGCAAATCTATGGCAAGACTTGAAAATGGCTGTCCAACAATAATCAAGAATTTTAAAAAGAATAATGTGCAAATATTGTACAAGCCAGATGTGCTAAGCTCTAAGAGACTTACCCAGAAAGACTCACAGCTGTAATCGCTGCCAAAGGTGATTCTAACATGTATTGTTAATACTTATGCAAATTTGAAATGTATGTTTTTCATTCTCAATAAATTAGCAAACATTTCTAAAAACATGTTTTCACTTTGTCATTATGGGGTATTGTGTGTAGATGGGTGAGAAACATTTTTTTTTAAATCAATTTTGAATTCAGGCTGTAACACAACAAAATGTGGAATAAGTCAATGGGTATAAATACTTTCTGAACGCACTGTGTACTACCATACATGTTTTAAAGACGAGTCTTGTGAGGCCTGTGAGCATTCTAGAGCAAAACATGTACGTGTTCGTGAGAGCCTCAGCTTTCAATAGAGGGGCCATGTAAGTGTGTAGCCCAAACCACGGTCGCTACAGACAGAAGTTGCCAGATCAGCGGTACCGACTTCAGACGAGTCCCGTGACACTTGTGGGGGTCGTAGAGCCCCACAAGCGTCAGTTTTGTGTCCCCCCCAAATGGTTAAAGTTACGATTGTGGGAATTAGGTAAACTGATCCTAGATCTGTGCATAAGGGCAACATTTTAGAAAAAAGTAACTTCTACGTGGAGCTAACATCCCAATATTCCTTAGTCTGTATCATAAGTCTAACATACTAGTAGTTTTCAGAAATGTACTTAGAGCTAAGCAGAGGCATCAAGTAGCATTAGAGGATCTAAGCTTAATATAATCATCCAAACAAAGCAACCAGACAGTAGTGTTTGCAGCTGTTAAACCAGATGTTAATATTTATGAATATGGATGGATCAAATTAATGACCGGATACAATATAATGATGTAGTTATAGATTTCTGAATAGGCTTCATTGACATGAAAATACGATACAAACACACAGGCAAGCACACACACACACTCACACTCACACACAGAGGAAAGTCACTACAATAGCTGCCGTTTTCTCAGGCCGATCTCAGGGAACTCACCTGACGGGAACAGGTCATCACAGAGGGATATCATTTATCACTGTACCGCTGCCTCACGTTGTGTACCGGGGTACAAAACCTGTCACAACATCTCACTGAGTCAGTTAATCAGCATTATATTTAATTCCCATTCCATCACATCATTGAATACTTTATTCATGACAAACAAGGCATGACTCTCAATGGCACCCTACACCCTATAATGGGCTCCAAAAGAAAAAAGCTAACACCCTACTGTTGTACTTGACCTTCTTGCAATTAATAACTGTAAGTCACTCTGGTATGACTGAATGTAAATAGGGCCATCTGAAATGATGCCCTATTCCTTGTATGGTGCATCACATTTGAACCAGAGCCACCTCAAATCACACCCTATTCCACATAGATGGGTGGGTTGTTTAGCAACAAAACGGATGCTCAGGAACAAAATAAAACTAGCTGAAACAAGCCACTTATGATTCCCCACATGGCAGTTTCTTGTCATTGTTGCTAGCTAACTGGCCATCCAGAATCACAACAACGCACAGACTTCTGCCCCATTGAACCATGCGCATCATTTTGGTGACATTGTCAGCTAACCCATCTCTCTGTGGAGAAAGAAAATAATTCCAATATTGGCATAACCTTAGTGATTGGAGGAAAGCTATAAGGGTTATCGAATCAAGATAAAATCCTCTGTTCTCCTCAAGCTCATTAATGTTCATATTTGAAGATTGAAGAAAGGCCAGTCTCGTTGGCAAATGACAGGAGTGGCAAGGAGTGGAATGTTAGCTAAAAATAATGGTAACCAGGCTAACTAAATCGGGCTTTAATTTCAGTTTGTCTACAAATTAATTATTGATATGTTGGATTCCTGTCTCAACCGAACATCTAAGTTAAAGAATAGGACTAAATCAAATCAAACTTTAAATGCACTTTAAATAAAGTTTAATTTGATTTAGTCCCATTCTTTCACTTGTTTATATTTGGTTGAGAAGGAGACTTAAATCTACTACTATGCCCTATGTCTTTATAATAACTTTTGTACTTTGATCCCTGATTAGACCACTTTGTATCTTAATAAACAAACAAAAAAGTATTTATGTTTTTCTAGTAACATGGGGTTTGATTAGCATTCGCACCACAGTGGCTATTTTTGGTAGCTAGCTAGTTAAACATGACAAACAAGAGAAAGATTATCATCATATCATGCATGGCTTAGCACATCAGCAATCAACATTAACAGCAGAATGCAACTGGCCAGCTCAGCTACAGTGGGGAGAACAAGTATTTGATACACTGCCGATTTTGCAGGTTTTCCTACTTACAAAGCATGTAGAGGTCTGTAATTTTTATCATAATTACACTTCAACTGTGAGAGACTAAGTAATTAATTTACATTTTATTGCATGACATAAGTATTTGATCACCTACCAACCAGTAAGAATTCCGGCTCTCACAGACCTGTTAGTTTTTCTTTAAGAAGCCCTCCTGTTCTCCACTCATTACCTGTATTAACTGCACCTGTTTGAACTCGTTACCTGTATAAAAGACACCTGTCCACACACTCAATCAAACAGACTCCAACCTCTCCACAATGGCCAAGACCAGAGAGCTGTGTAAGGACATCAGGGATAAAATTGTAGACCTGCACAAGGCTGGGATGGGCTACAGGACAATAGGCAAGCAGCTTGGTGAGAAGGCAACAACTGTTGGCGCAATTATTAGAAAATGGAAGAAGTTCAAGATGACGGTCAATCACCCTCGGTCTGGAGCTCCATGCAAGATCTCACCTCGTGGGGCATCAATGATCATGAGGAAGGTGAGGGATCAGCCCAGAACTACACGGCAGGACCTGGTCAATGACCTGAAGAGAGCTGGGACCACAGTCTCAAAGAAAACCATTAGTAACACACTACGCCGTCATGGATTAAAATCCTGCAGCGCACGCAAGGTACCCCTGCTCAAGCCAACGCATGTCCAGGACCGTCTGAAGTTTGCCAATGACCATCTGGATGATCCAGAGGAGGAATGGGAGAAGGTCATGTGGTCTGTTGAGACAAAAATAGAGCTTTTTGGTCTAAACTCCACTCGCCGTGTTTGGAGGAAGAAGAAGGATGAGTACAACCCCAAGAACACCATCCCAACCGTGAAGCATGGAGGTGGAAACATCATTCTTTGGGGATGCTTTTCTGCAAAGGGGACATGACGACTGCACCGTATTGAGGGGAGGATGGATGGGGCCATGTATCGCGAGATCTTGGCCAACAACCTCCTTCCCTCAGTAAGAGCATTGAAGATAGGTCGTGGCTGGGTCTTCCAGCATGACAACGACCCAAAACACACAGCCAGGGCAACTAAGGAGTGGCTCCGTAAGAAGCATCTCAAGGTCCTGGAGTGGCCTAGCCAGTCTCCAGACCTGAACCCAATAGAAAATCTTTGGAGGGAGCTGAAAGTCCGTATTGCCCAGCGACAGCCCCGAAACCTGAAGGATCTGGAGAAGGTATGTTTGGAGGAGTGGGACAAAATCCCTGCTGCAGTGTGTGCAAACCTGGTCAAGACCTACAGGAAACGTATGATCTCTGTAATTGCAAACAAAGGTTTCTGTACCAAATATTAAGTTCTGCTTTTCTGATGTATCAAATACTTATGTCATGCAATAAAATGCAAATTAATTACTTAAAAATCATACAATGTGATTTTCTGGATTTTTGTTTTAGATTCAGTCTCTCACAGTTGAAGTGTACATATGATACAAATGACAGACCTCTACATGCTTTGTAAGTAGGAAAACCTGCAAAATCGGCAGTGTATCAAATACTTGTTCTCCCCACTGTAGCTAGCTGGCTATAATGTAACCTGTAGGCATCTGTCTACCTAGCTTTCTAACGTTAGCTAATAATAGCTAGCGATGAAAACAACTTGTTGATACAGTTGAGCCAATAACGTATACACATGTAGCTATCTTGCCATTTTGCCACTGTAGACTCTTTCCTGTGTGTGTGTGTGTGTGTGTGTGTGTGTGTGTGTGTGTGTGTGTGTTGCACGTGTTTTCCAAAAGCAAATAATTGTGTTGTATTAATCTTTGCTCTCAAGCAGCACTAACTCTGACTCATTTCAGATTGACAAATTACATTTACTCTTTATGAGGTATTAGTCTCCAAGACAAATACAATTCAGCCTTTTTTCTTCCTTTATGTAAAACACGAGCGTGCAGAACTGGGGAACTTAATTGACTTAAGCCAGTGATTATGTTTGCATCCCAAATGGCACCCTATTCCCTACCTAGTGCACTACTTTAACCAGGGCCCAACGTGCATTATGTATGGAATAGGGTGCTATTTGGAACACAGTCTACAAAAATATACATATTGTGGTCCAGCCTTGAAGTGGAAATGTATCCATGAATATTTGACTGGGGAAAAGTGACACAAAGAAATGATGTTTAAAACGAGCTGTGTACATTAAACAGAACAGGACTTTTCATGGCACTGACTACAATCCAACAGATTCATTCCCCACTAACATTCTATAATAAAACTGTTTAATTGTTTATAATGTATACAACATTCACTTTAGTTTAATACTCATGCCAGTCTTAAAATGGAGTGAAAGTGTTCGATTTCTAACCCTTCCACAGTGATAAACATCTTCTCGAGAGTAGTTACAATAATACTTGACATTGCTTTAATTAACATGAGTTAATGTCGTAGTTAACATAAATCAATGCATTATTTGATTAGGCTACATTTTATTGTCTGTCATAAAGGTATTATTGTACATAGAATACTAAACAGAGACACTGTAAAGTCATTCCAATGATAAACAGACCTCATACACATGATCACATGATTCTCCTTCTGGTTAAGATACTGGATATCAGCTAATACAGAAAAATGTGTGGGTTGTAGACTCCGTCTCATGCTACCACTAGAGTTAAAGCACCGCCAGCATTCAAAAGTGACCAAAACATCAGCCAGGAAGCATAGGAACTGAGAAGTGGTCTGTGGTCACCACCTGCAAAACCAGTCCTTTATTGGGGGTGTCTTGCTAATTGCCTATAATTTCCACCTGTTGTCTATTCCATTTGCACAACAGCATGTGAAATGTATTGTCAATCAGTGTTGCTTCCTAAGTGGACAGTTTGATTTCACAGAAGTGTGATTGACTTGGAGTTACATTGTGTTGTTTAAGTGTTCCCTTTAATTTTTTTAGCAGTATATTTTGATTTGTTTAACACTTTTTTGGTTACTACATGATTCCATATGTGTTATTTAATAGTTTTGATGTCTTCACTATTATTCTACAATGTAGAAAATAGTACAAATAAAGGAAAACCCTGTAATGAGTAGGTGTGTCCAAACTTTTGACTGGTACTATAAATGCAAAGTTGGACTAATGCCTAATGCCTAATGCTCAGATACCTGAACACAATTAACAAGATAGAGAATAGAGAGAGTTTTGTTGACGCTGAGAACAGAATTTATATATTTTTAAATAACATTCTTAGAACGTTATTTGAACACCATGACTTTAAATAGAACCAGGATGAAACCTGCAGAAAATGTTATGCTGAAGTACTGAAATTCCCACAGAAGAACATTGTTTCTTAATGTTTTCTGAACGTTCTGAGAACATGACTAAATAGAACCTTGAGGAAACCAGTAGAAAACCTTATGTTGAAGTACTAAAATTCCCACCTAAGAAATATATGGTTCTCAGAACGTTATGTGCCTGCTGGGTAACTGAATCACTCACATATTTTGTGTCTGGCCTCATAGGTGCTCCAGCAGTCATCTTTGCATTGTGAATTGAGCTAAATTGATAAAATTCCATCTGTGTCCAAAAAGTATATTAGGGCCAGATCGAAATTTACTTTGGGGAGAGCTTGTCCAACTCAAGGTGTCATAAAAAAAATATGCCCACAAGGTGTCATAAAAAATGTTTAAGCCCACAAATATCTTACTGTAGCGACCCTATGTTTATAAATGCTGATATCGAGTTTTTCACTTCAGCATGCTTTTGTGGCACAGTCGGTGCCACGCAGGGCTATGGGCATGAAGGTTCGCCGACCACCACAGACAAGCTCACTCTCCCTGCCTGTTTCATTACTTCACTATGACAGCCGTTTGCAGACAATGATCAGCTAGAGAGAAATCAGATTTTCCACATTTTGATGCCATATTTATAATTATATAAAATATAATGTGCCAATGCACCACACAACCAATAAACAAAGCATGTCAACTTCAGTCACTTCAATATCATGGTTTGCATTTTCAACACCACAATAAATAGACTATGTCAATCTGGACAAACATGAAACACACCCCTCCCTACCTTGTAGGCTTCACCAGTATCGAAGGCTTGGCTTGAAAATGTCCGAATGGAATGTCATTAAACTTTTTAGTGTTTTGTAACAGATGTCTCTTTCCATTCATCAAATTTCCCCTGCACAGTTTGGATGGATTAATTGATTGAATTTATGTGTCATTTAAAAATGACTGGGATTGTACAATAAAGTCGGGGACTTATTTCAATTGTAGTCCCTATTTGTTGTAGCATATTTTACGGTAATATATGGACTAAATGCGCCACTAATTTACACATCTCCATGTGGCTTTTGGCGTCATCTTATTTTTTTAAATTGTAAATTCAATGTCGTTTTTAGCCAATGAATGATGGGCTATGCATAAGGTTCTAACTCATAGCCTGTTTCTTGCGCAATACGCACCATCCACTCCATTGCCCTGTACTTAAAAAATGCTTCATAGCTATTGGAGTCCCAGGAAAAGCTAGACTAGAATAGCTTGCTGGAATAATTTATTTTTAGAATTTCTTATACTAATAGACTATTGGAAGAGGGATGGATGCAAGCTCTTGTTTGCTGAATGTTAAATACAGCAGCCAATAGAACTCATGGCCACAGGCTGGGGAGTTTGAAAGAGAGAACTCGGGATGGCGGTATAGCAGTTATTTGTTCAGACCAGTAACCATTCAATCTTTGTGAAGAGAAAAGAAAGCCATCTGCATCTTATTCTTGTCCTATATTATTCAATCAGCGAGAAAGGAATGGAGAAAGAGAACATAGGCTAATAGGCATGTTGCACAACATTAGGAGATATATCATGAAAGGTATGCATGCATCACGCTACTTATTATAAACATGTAAAATAGGCCCTGTTATATTTCAACATTAAAATCTCATTGATAGCCTATAATTGTAACTTTTTAGGCTGCATGTCCTGCACCAGCAACGCATGTTCTCTCCCAGGTTCATGGTTTGAAAGAGGTGCGTAATTCCAGTCCATATAATAGAGTATAATACAATACAGTAATACAGTCCACACTCAAAAATATTAGCTTACTGGAGCTTGTTTCATTTACTTACCCAAGAGAGCATAGCTACATCTATGGGCTTTTGTGTTTTTCTGTTGTGCGTAATGTGCGGTAGCCTATCATAAGCTATGTATTGGATAATGGCACAATCATTTGGTCTTTTTTGGTCATGGGCTCATAAAATGTCTTTGGGTTGGAAAAACAGGGTTACCAGGAAGAAAAGTTATTATTCTTGGGATGGAACATTTGTAAAATACAGGGAAAATATTCAATACTAATCTGTAGCTTATTAGTTCAATGTTTGGGGCTGCTGGTGAACCCTGATCTGCAGGCATAATAAGAGTGACACTGGACTAGTGCACTTGCCAGTCTTTTGGGTGTCTGTCGTTAAATATGGCACAGCCAGCACCATCAATAAATGAGGGATATTGGCCAAATGACCCACATTTACATGTCCTTAAAAACAGCCTATTACAAATGACAATAACACTATTCCTTCTGTTTGGGTGTGTAGCAAATGCAAAACTTTATAGCCTATTTTTTTTATTGGTTTTTAAGCTTCTGTCCTAAAACAATAATTGTCCACCTCATGGTTCAGCTGTCAGAGATTTGAGCACTAAATGCATCAGGGCATTGCATGCATAGACCTATAGACTTAGGTCAGTTAAGTGTTCACTGTATGATATATATTAATATTTTTTAATACAGCCTGTATAAAGGAAGAGAAGCTTAGGCCTATCCCCAGAGAGATCGAGAGAGAGATATACAGGGAGCACGCTACAACACCGTCATGCATTTATTTTTGCAGATGGTTATTGCATCTGATATATAGATATTTGTTATATATATTTTTAAATCCTGCTATACAGATATAGACTTACATAAGGAGGTTCATTCGTTAATTTTCGATCAGAATATTTGATATAAAGATAAGCATTATATTGTTAGATTTAAGGAGTAACTCTGGTAGGTCTGAAATATTCTTCCTCACCTCAAGTTAAACTGTGGGAGTCAGTTGGAGAGCCGGTGCACACAGCCTTCATATTATAGGCTTGAAGTAGGTAAAGCTTAATAATAGCCACACAACACCAAATCTTCACAAAAGTTGCTAATTTTTATTAGGGTAACATCAAAAGTAAGTCAAGAAGTTGTTTATAGGGAAAATATTAGCAGGCTATTATATTGCGGCAAACACAGCATTACAGTTGGAACTTCATTTGGTATAAAACTTCAAAAAAGTTTTGAACAGGTTGTATTGCAGCAATTAACAACAAAGGCAAGGGCCTACTGTACCCAACAAATGACAGAAATAGGCTAATGGTATTTATTTTAAACAGACCTACTTATAAACAATCTTAAATTAAATATGGAGCACAAATTTAAAAAGACTGATCAAATTTAATTTAGCCAAGGAAAATGTCTCAACAGAATTAAACAAAACAGGTTTTGCATATTAAAAAATCTGGTTTCGATTAATAAATAGGCTTATAATAATAACAATGGTATACAATTATAATAATGATAAAACAAAGAATTATAAATACGAATTTAAGGTTCAAAATTGCACAGTAGCCTGCATTTGGTCTTGCCAAAGTTCTTCTCATCTTAGTCCACTACAATATTAAAACTTATATTAAATTCCCCTTGTAGGATTTTCACTATAGGCTTACTCTTTTCCCTCTAAATGTTGTTTTACTTCAATGAAAAAGGCCTCCATCATCACAATCAACAGCAGCCTAGGCCAAGGCTCCTCTCTCCCTCTCTCTATCCCCAGCAGCTGTCTCACGTGTGCGCAAGTCGTGAGAGAATGGTGCTGAAGAGAAAATTCGGGGTGTAGGCCATTATAGACTCTCATGGAGAATTTGGCGACTACAATTTTATTAATTGGCTTTTAATTGTGGAGTTTCCATCAAATTGACTTGTTGCAGATTCAAGTCTGTGCATAAATATGTAGTGCACATGAAAATAACTTTTGAGGTTAAATTCCCATGTACCGAATAAAAAAAAAGTTAAATGGGTTCTATCACATTTTCAACTCCAGGCCTACTGAAGGTTTTGTTTTTAAAAAATGTTGGGTAGGTACAGTGCATTTGGAAAATCTTCAGACCCCTTCCCTTTTTCCACAATTTGTTACATTACAGCCTTATTCTAAAATTGATGAAATAATTTTTTTCTCTGCTCAATCTACACACAATACCCCATAATGACAAAGCAAAATGGTATTAGAAAATGGTATTATTCAGACCCTTTGTCTCTGAATGTCCTTGAGTGGCCCTGCCAGAGCCCGGACTTGAACCCAATCAAACATCTCTGGAGAGACCTGAAAATAGCTGTGCAGCGACGCTCCCCATCCAACCTGACAGAGCTTGAGAGGATCTGCAGAGAAGAATGGGAGAAACTCCCCAAATACAGGTGTGCCAAGCTTGTAGCGTCATACCAAAGAAGACTTGAGGCTGTAATTGCTGCCAAAGGTGCTTCAACAAAGTACTGAGTAAAGTGTCTGAATACTTATATAAATGTGATATTTCCGTTTTTTATTTTGTATAAATTAGCAAACATTTCTACAAAAAACTGTTTTTGCTTTGTCATTATGGGGTATTGTGTGTAGAATGATTAGGGAAAAAAACAATTTAATCAATTTTATAATAAGGCTGTAACGTCAAGGGGTCTGAATACTTTCCGAATGCACTGTATATCGAATGTGCCCACTCTGGTATTGGCATGTGTGCTCTAGCCAACATCTTGCAGATACAGTGCGGGTAAAACGTACTACATGATGAGTTTATTATGGACAAAAGTGCAAGATTATTTTATTTGTCAAATGGCAGCCAAGTATCGATCATGTCACCAGAATAAGATCCTCCATATTTTTTTAAAGGAAGATCAACGTCATCACTTTGCACTTTCACCACCCTGTGAAGTTCATCATAACTTATTTCATTTGTAGCCTAATACTACATTCTTTCCCATGATGTCGTGACATTTTATATCCAACATGTATGCTACTTTACTCTCAAAAAAAGGTTGGATGGAAACCTGGTGAATGTCAAGCCATTTAAGGATGCTGGAATTATATTTTGGATGAAAGTGCGAACACCTACAGGAGACTTTTGAAGTAGCCTAATCAGATTAAAACATTGTGACTGGTTGTGTTTTTGCCACATATAAAAACGTAATACATTTTAAAAGTTAAATGATAAATATTTATACTATATTAAAGCATTAAGTTGTAGGTGCGCAAGGAATAGCCACTCTGATTGGAGAGGAGGCTGAGCTTTCCTGTATAACTGGGCCTGCCGGGAGCATATGTGGTCACATTATTATAGGCCAACTCGGGAGAATGATGATCTGCAACAGACAGTGCATTCAGTATCAGAAGTATGCGCTGTCCCTTATGTCTCAGAATCTGAAGACAGGTTAATTTCCTCCGCCACTTTTGCATCAACATTGGCAAGTTGAGACAATGTCTGCTATACGGTGCGTCTCCTCCTTTTGACGCAAATGAAAATGCCCAATAGAATAACAATCAGCACTATCACCAGTAGAGCTGAGAGTGTGGATAGGTGTACTCTCTCTGCCCCAGACTCCCAACTGACATCCAGCTTGTTGTCCAGACTGAGGTGAGAGGCAGTACAGGTGTAGTTGTGTCTCTTCTTTAGCTCCTCAGTACTGACCTCCAGACTCTTCCTCAGCTGGTAGGTCCCATCTCCACTAGGCAGAACCTCCCCCCCTGTCAGCTCCTGTTCTGCCACTGGCTGGCCGTCTCTCAGCAGGGTCAGGTTGATGTGGCGGGGGTAGAAACCAAATGCCAGGCAGCTCACCTGGAGCCCTCCAGAAACCTCTTTCTTTATCAACCTGAGTCTGGGAGGCACTTTACGCATCACAATGTTCTTCTCTCTCTTCAGGAATGTCTTCAGTGTTTTGATGCAAATGGGAAGGACAACATTCCCAAAAAAGTGTTCTAAGAAATGTCTCCTCATCACATCCCATCCTGGTAGTAGTTTCCCTGCATGGTATGTAAAATGTGTCATGTTGTAATATAACATTCGATCTGTATAAATGGCATTGAAATTGTTCTTTGACATGATCAGGGCTGGTTCACCATTTTTCAAAATCTCACAGCCAGCCATTCTTTGCTGAACTTGAACACCTCTTGTGAGATTAAAGTGGTGCTTTAGCTGAAAGGATCTCTCTTTAATGCTCTGGTACATAGTTCCAAATACATGAGCTCCGTCCTGAGCTAGGTCATCATGTATTTTCTCTGTTGGGTGAAGTCCCCTGTAGATAAAGTGTTTCATGTTGGAGTCATAGTAACCCACTTGAACATCATCCAACATCAACACAACCGTAAACTCAGGGAAAGGCGTTTCTCCGATGATGTATGTTGCAAGTGCCCACAGAGAATGTGATCCTGAACCTGAGAGAGGAGTGATATTATCCACAGTTATCAACATTGAGAGCTATAAGGTTCTATCTGCAAAAAGATGATATTGAGATAATTGGCTTTAAAGTTCCGAACACTCATTGGTTTGCATGGTGTCAGGCAGGGCCGTGCACAGACTTTTCAGGGGGAACAAAGTGTTCAAAGAGAAAAAACAACACACACTCATCATCACAAATTGTAAGCAAGCTAGTTGGTGCCTGATTGATGAAGCAGCTGATTGATGTAAATCTGCTAGTTAGCTAACTATTTATTTTACTGATTGTGATTTACCTCTCTGTCTTCCTGCCTCTCTCTGCTGTGAGTATGAGCCAACCAGACTGAATATTGATTTAGGCTAAATCAAATGTTATCAAGTGATAATGGGGCCCGTGTAGCTCAGTTGGTAGAGCATGGCGTTTGCAACGCCAGGGTTGTGGGTTCGATTCCCACGGGGGGCCAGTATGAAAAAAAAATAATAATGTATGCACTCACTAACTGTAAATCGCTCTGGATAAGAGCGTCTGCTAAATGACAAAAAATGTAAAATAATGAAATGTTATGCTGCTGTGGCATTACTGATGATATTTGAACTAGGTAGTTGGCTACACACACTCGACCGGTGACCGCATCTTTCAAGCTGTGCATCTTTGGATACCGGGCGTGGCAATATCTGGACAGGGCAGACTTGGCAAAAGGTGCAACCGGTGACGTGTGTGAGCTGAGCTATGTACAGGGCAGATCAACAAATGACTTGCGGGCAGTGGGGTATTTAGAGTACTATATAGGGAGAGAACATTGAACAGAACAAGGCTATGTCAATAACTACAGTTTGACAAAAATGCAAATAGAACCTTATAGTCCCAAACTCTCAATTTAACATTTTATAACATAAAACATCTTTCAATGAGTTGAGAGAAAGTGAAGTCCATCTTACCTGCGTTGACAATGGTAGAAAAGGAAAGAACAAATAAAAAGACAGACAGTTTGTCCATGATTTAGAAATGTTCCTTACTTTTGCAGTAGGCTCATGTTGCAGTTTCTAACTCTCAAGTGAGTCTGACACTTTCCCTTTCGCTTATGCTTATCTTCTTCTTCTATAATATTATGGAGATCCGCAAACAAACGTTAGAGGTGCATGTCGCCCCCTACTGTACTGGAGTGTGTAGTCAATCACAGTTTATAGACTAAATAAAGAAACAAACAAACATTAAGTGAAACTAAACCCTCCTATCTAATCCTGTACTACTAAGAAAATAAAAAAGAGCCCTACTAACTATTTTCAAACCCTCCCCCATCCACAAAATCCCTTTCACATTCCACCACCCCATCCCTGTACTACCTCAATAACCCTACACATCAATCTTATCTCTTCCACATACTGGTACTTAAAACAATACATCAACACATGCCTCACTGTTTCATCAACCGTGCACAATCCATTTGTATGCTTGCCAACCAGATATAATGAGTTCAATGTCCTAGACGCAACCGCGCAAACACCACCTCTTCCTTCCTAATCTGACCAATGAATCTTGGTCCACCAAGCTTTCTTTGTAGGGCATATAAATACTGGCCCCTAGGCTCTGAGTCACACCTCTTCTTCCACACATCTATCATAATGGCTCTAACCTTACATTTGTTCTCACCTCTACCCAGTGGTGCATGAATACCAATGATATCTTGTTTTAAAGCCGTTTTGGCTACCTGATCTACTATTTCATTCCCGCCCACTCCAGAATGGGCTGGGACCCAGCAGAATCGCACTACTACACCTTGTCTCTCGATTCTCCATAATAACATGAATGCCTCCAATACTAGGTAACTCCTATTAGATTTGCCAGATGAGAAACTATTCAATACAGACAGGGAATCTGAGCATACTACAATTCTGACAGGTTGAATTTCCTCCAGCCACTGGAGGGCAGCTACTATCGCCAACAGCTCAATACAGTATACTAACAGTTCATAGTCGTTCACATATCTCCACATCAAAGGATCCAAGGCTTTACAAAAGGTAATATAACTGCATGTTTCCATCCAGAAGGTATAACCTCTTCACTCCAGATTTTATTAAATAATCCCAGGAGAATATTTAGGATTGAAACATTGCATAACACCATTTATCCTAACCTGGTGCTGTACAACCATAGCCTATTTATTAGGGCTTATCACATCTCATGCAATGTAAAATCAGCATCCAAAGAAGAGTCACCAATATCCCTCTTCTTATACACATTAGTATTACCATTTCAAACCTCACGCCTCCGTTGCTTGTACACTTTGTTCAAAGTAACCCCTCTATGTACATTAGCAAATGTCTTCCCCAACAGGTCAGCTCTTTCATTATCTGATACAGCCAGATAATCACCATCAACCAAAACTGGAATTCGAGTGCTTTTTCTTCTTCCAGTCATCTTCTTCAACATGGACCAATAATCTCCCAGCTCAGTACCCCTGCCTATTGTAGAACTGAACTGTCTCCATGCATTTCTCTTGGCAGACTTAACGACCCTCCGCACCAAAGCTCTCTTCCTTTGGAAATGAACTAGATTTTCAGGAGTCAAAGTCCTACGTCATACTCTATACTAGGCCCTACTTCTTTCTTGAATAGCCACAGTGCAATCTTCAGTCCACCAAGGAACCACCTTTCTTTTCTCACCCACTTCTCTCACTGGAATATGCAAATTCGCTGCACTCAAAATCAGAGAAGTGACAAAGGCAGCACATATATAAATGCAAATCTGGACTACTGCCTAAGGCCTCATGCTCAGATACCTGAACACACTTAACAAGATAGAGGATAAAGAGAGTTTTGTTGATGCTGTGAACAGAATTTATGTTTTTAAATAACATTCTTAGAAAGTTCTTTGAACGTACAGTCATTGGATAATAAAATGGATGACCTCCGATCAAGAAATTCCTACCAATGGGACATTAAAAACTGTAATATCTTATGTTCCACCGAGTCGTGGCTGAACAACGACATGGATAACATACAGTACATACATACGGGTTTTCGGTGCATTGGCAAGATAGAACAGCTGCCTCCGGTAAGACAAGGGGTGGCAGTCTGTGTATATTTGTAAATAACAGCTGGTGCATGAAATTTAATATTAAGGAAGTCTCAAGGCTTTGCTCGCCTTAGGTAGAGCATCTCATGATAAGCTGTAGACAACAATATTTACCAAGAGAGTTTTCATCTATATTTTTCGTAGCTGTCTATTTACCACCACAAACCGATGCTAGCACTAAGACCGCACTCAATGAGCTGTATAAGGCCATAAAAAAAACAAGAAAATGCTCATCCAGAGGCGTCGGTCCTAGTGGCAGGGGACTTTAATGCAGAGAAACGTACATCCGTTTTACCTCATTTCTATCAGCATGTTAAATGTGCAACCAGAGGATTAAAAACTCTAGACCACCTTTACTCCACACACAAAGAAGCGTACAAAGCTCTCCCTCACCCTCCATTTGGCAAATCTGACAATAACTCTATCCTCCTGATTCCTGCTTACAAGCAAAAACTAAAGCAGGAAGTACCAGTGACTCGCTAAATACAGAAGTGGTCAGATGACGCAGATGCTAAGCTACAGGACTGTTTTGCTAGCACAGACTGGAATATGTTCCAGGATTCTTCCTATGGCATTGAGGAGTACACCACAACAGTCACTGGCTTCATCAATAAGTGCATCGATGACGTCGTCCCCACAGTGACCATACGTACATATCCCAACCAGAAGCCATGGATTACAAGCAACATCCACACTGAGCTAAAGGGTAGAGCTGCTGCTTTCAAGGAGCGGGACTCTAACCCGGACAATTATAAGAAATCCCGCTATGCCCTCCGACGAACTATCAAACAGGCAAAGCGTCAAAACAGGATTAAGAATGAATCATACTACACAGGCTCCGACACTCGTCGGATGTGGCAGAGTTTTGCAAACTGTTACGGACTACAAAGAGAAGCACAGCCGCGAGCTGCCCAGTGACACGAGCCTACCAGACGAGCTAAATTACTTCTATGATCGCTTCGAGGCAAGCAACACCGAAGCATGCATAAGAGCATCAGCTGTTCCGGATGACTGTGTGATCACGCTCTCCGTAGCCAATGTGAGTAAGTCCTTTAAACAGGTCAACATTCACAAGGCCGCAGAGCCAGACGGACTACCAGGACGTGTACTCCGAGCATGTGCTGACCAACTGGCAAGTGTCTTCACTGACATTTTCAACCTGTGCTGACTGAGTCTGTAATACCAACATGTTTCAAGCAGTTTCAAAAAAGTTTTGACAGGTTATATTGCAGCAATTACCAACAAAGGCAAGGGCTTACTGTACCCAACAAATGGCAGAAATAGGCTAATGGTATTTATTTTAAACAGACCTACTTATAAACAATCTTAAATTAAATATGGAGCACAAATTTAAAAAGACTGATCAAATTTAATTTAGCCAATGAAAATGTCTCAACAGAATTAAACAAAACAGGTTTTGCATATTAAAAAATCTGGTTTCGATTAATAAATAGGCTTACAATAATAACAATGATATACAATTATAATAATGATAAAACAAAGAATTATAAATACGAATTTAAGGTTCAAAATTGCATCCTACCTGAATAGGGAGTTGCACAGTAGCCTGCATTTGGTCTTGCCAAAGTTCTTCTCATCTTAGTCCACTACAATATTAAAACTTATATTAAATTCCCCTTGTAGGCTTTTCACTATAGGCTTACTCTTTTCCCTCTAAATTTTGTTTTACTTCAATGAAAAAGGCCTCCATCATCACAATCAACAGCAGGCTAGGCCAAGGCTCCTCTCTCCCTCTCTCTATCCTCAACAGCTGTCTCACGTGTGAGCAAGTCGTGAGAGAATGGTGCTGAAGAGAAAATTCGGGGTGTAGGCCATTATAGACTCTCATGGAGAATTTGGCCGACTACAATTTTATTAATTGGCTTTTAATTGTGGAGTTTCCATCAAATTAACTTGTTGCAGATTCAAGTCTGTGCATAAATATGTAGTGCACATTAAAATAACTTTTGAGGTTAAATTCCCATGTACCGAATAAAAAATACAAGTTAAATGGGTTCCATCACATTTTCAACTCCAGGCCTACTGAAGGTTTTGTTTTTAAAAAATGTTGGGTAGGTGCAGTGCATTTGGAAAATCTTCAGACCCCTTCCCTTTTTCCACATTTTGTTACATTACAGCCTTATTCTAAAATTGATTCAATATTTTTTTTCTCTGCTCAATCTACACACAATACCCCATAATGACAAAGCAAAATGTTATTAGAAAATGGTAGTATTCAGACCCTTTGTCTCTGAATGTCCTTGAGTGGCCCTGCCAGAGCCCGGACTTAAACCCAATCAAATATCTCTGGAGAGACCTGAAAATAGCTGTGCAGCGACGCTCCCCATCCAACCTGACAGAGCTTGAGAGGATCTGCAGAGAAGAATGGGAGAAACTCCCCAAATACAGGTGTGCCAAGCTTGTAGCGTCATACCCAAGAAGACTCAAGGCTGTAATGTGATATTTCAGTTTTTTATTTTGTATAAATTAGCAAAACTTTCTACAAAAAACTGTTTTTGCTTTGTCATTATGGGTATTGTGTGTAGAATGATTAGGGAAAAAAACAATTTAAGCAATTTTAGAGTAAGGCTGTAACGTCAAGGGGTCTGAATACTTTCCGAATGACCTCTATATCGAATGTGCCCACTCTGGTATTGGCATGTGTGCTCTAGCCAACATCTTGCAGATACAGTGCGGGTAAAGCGTACTACATGATGAGTTTATTATGGACAAAAGTGCAAGATTATTTTATTTGTCAAATGGCAGCCAAGCATCGATCATCATTTTCACCAGAATAAGATCCTCCATATTTATTGAAAGGAAGATCAACCTCATCACTGTGCACTTTCACCACCCTGTGAAGTTCATCATAACTTATTTCATTTGTAGTCTAATAAACTACATTCTTTCCCATGATGTCGTGACATTTTATATCCAACATGTATGCTACTTTACTCGCCAAAAAAGTTTGGATGGAAACCTGGTGAATGTCAAGCCATTTAAGGATGCTGGAATTATATTTTGGATGAAAGTGCGAACACCTACAGGAGACTTTTGAAGTAGCCTAATCAGATTAAAACATTGTGACTGGTTGTGTTTATGCCACATATAAAAACGTAATTCATTTTAAAAGTTAAATGATAAATATTTATACTATATTAAAGCATTAAGTTCTGGGTGCGCGAGGAATAGCCACTCTGATTGGAGAGGAGGCTGAGCTTTCCTGTATAACTGGGCCTGCCGGGAGCATATGTGGTCACATTATTATAGGCCAACTCGGGAGAATGATGATCTGCAACAGACAGTGCATTCAGTATCGGAAGTAAAAATACAGCCAGACTCCTGTGCCTTTTCTAGACCTTATAAACTGTCGAGAGTAGACCCACAACTGATCCAAATCGAATGAAACATTTAAATCACAGGGCTTTTGCACTATTATTCAAATGACATTTTAACTGCATCCTAGAGTAGAATTTTGAACTCACTTGAAATCAATAAGGCAATTATTAATTGCATTGTAGTGTTGTAGGCTACTATAGTCTAGGTATGATAATTGTATTGTCCCTGAACAAGATCAATAGGGGAGCTTTTTGAGCTGTGTGTTTCATGTCTTCACTGTTCTTTCAAGTGTAATGATGCACCTAACCTGTCGACTGCCTATCAGCTATTCCTATTTTTCCTTGTCGATTCATGTTTAAAATTGATGCACCTTTGAATGATTTTATGTGTGGTATGATTGCTAGTTAGCCTATTGCAGATCTGGACAAACGATCCACCTACCACTATTATCACTATGAATGGTGGATAGAGGGCAGGATAGACATTAGACTGGTAGACTATATTGACCTGTGGTATAGTAAAAGTTAGCACATGGAAAAGTGTGGTGCATAAGGGAAGTACCAAAACACCTTGATATAGGCGCATGCAAGCAGATGAGGAAATGTGGCTAGGATGGAAGAAATTACATAGTAAAACCTGCAAAAGAGCAATGTTAACCAGGAAGAAACGCACTACCCTCCCCTATACCCAATGAAAAAAAATTGAAAAACTCCCCAAAGCAAAAAAAATACGTTTGACAACCCTCCCCTATTTAGGACCACCCTGCCCCCAGTAAATTATGATCTGTCCCTTATGTCGTAGAATCTGAAGACAGGTTCATTTCCTCCGCCACTTTTGCATCAACGTTGGTAAGTTGTGACAATGTCTGCTATACGGTGTGTCTCCTCCTTTTGAAGCAAATGAAAATGCCCAATAGAGTAACAATCAGCACCATCACCACTAGAGCTGAGAGTGTGGATAGGTGTACTCTCTCTGCCCCAGACTCCCAACTGACATCCAGCTTGTTGTCCAGACTGAGGTGAGAGGCAGTACAGGTGTAGTTGTGTCTCTTCTTTAGCTCCTCAGTACTGACCTCCAGACTCTTCCTCAGCTGGTAGGTCCCATCTCCACTAGGCAGCACCTCCCCCCCTGTCAGCTCCTGTTCTGCCACTGGCTGGCCGTCTCTCAGCAGGGTCAGGTTGATGTGGCGGGGGTAGAAACCAAACGCCAGGCAGCTCACCTGGAGCCCTCCAGAAACCTCTTTCTTTATCAACCTGAGTCTGGGAGGCACTTTACGCATCTCAACATTCTTCTCTCTCTTCAGGAATGTCTTCAGTGTTTTGATTCAAATGGGAAGGAAAATATTCCCAAAAAGTGTTCTAAAATATGCTCTCCTCATCCCATCCCATCCTGGCAGTAGTTTCCCTGCATCGTATGTAAAATGTGTCATGTTGTAATATAACATTCGATCTGTATAAATGGCATTGAAATTGTTCTTTGACATGACCAAGGCCGGTTCACCATTGTCCAACATCTCACAGCCAGCCATTCTTTGCTGAACTTGAACACCTTCTGTGAGATTAAAGTGGTGCTTTAGCTGAAAGGATCTCTCTTTAATGCTCTGGTACATAATTTCAAATACATAAGCTCCGTCCTGAGCTAGGTCATCATGTATTTTGTCTGTTGGGTTAAGTCCCCTGTAGATAAAGTGTTTCATGTTGGAGTCATAGTAACCCACTTGAACTTCATCCAACATCACCACAACCGTAAACTCAGGGAAAGGCGTCTCTCCGATGATGTGTGTTGCAAGTGCCCACAGAGAATGTGATCCTGAACCTGAGAGAGGAGTGATATTATCCACAGTTATCAACATTGAGAGCTATAAGGTTCTATCTGCATGTTACGAACCCCGTGGCTTTGAACGTCTAGGGTGATGGACATGAGACCCGTAACATAATTCATGTAAATTATAAGGGTGGCATGGAACAGTGAGAACAAATATGACACAACAACCATGAACTACCGTCAAACACAAATGGTTTATTTCTGAACACACGGTAAAGGTTTGGGAAAAAGGGCTGAGCAGGACCCAAGAAATGAAACAATAGTGTAAAACACCCCTAAGCTGATCTTGCCTGCCTCAAGAACCGCTAGGCTACTGCTACCATACAAAAATACAGTGGGTGGTCCGCTCAGGTCTAACTAGTGTTTATAGACAGTTCTTTCTACGGGAAATGTATGCCCAAGGGCAGCTAGCTCAAACTCCCCTTTCCCAGAAACACACAATAGTTACCAAACAGAGTAACCAGCAAACTAATGAGTACTCTAAACACAGGACATCACAGTATCCATTACTCACATACAAAACAGTGGTCTAACAGAATTACCAATCATAGTAACCAGCAACTGAGTGAGTAAACAAAAACAGGACACCACAGTGTCCATACTCACATACAGAAATATTCTCTCTCTCTAACAAACACAAGTGACTGGTTTTTATATAATGGGATGTGTGATTGAAAAAACGAGTAACAGGTGGTGCAATGCACAGGAATGTTCACTGATTGGTCCAATCAGCAGACACCTCAACGACCACCAATCAGGAACATACAGGACACCTGTGATTAGGGCAGAAGGAGAGAAAAACACAGGACACAGGATACCTGTATCCGTAACACTCCCACCCTTAAAAGAGCAAACCACAATGGTTTGCGACACACGTACTATCACAACACCCAAATTCACAAATCATCCTGCCGGGATAACAAAAAAAAACCTAGATCATTACACACGAGACAAAGCATCTGCCAACACATTATCCAACCCCTTTTTGTGGCGGATCTCCAAATTATAATTTTGCACGACAAGTGCCCAACGCATAAGGCGTTGGTTCTGGTTGTACATCCGGTGGAGAAAAACTAAGGGGTTATGGTCAGTATACACTATCACTGGTAATGCACTGGAACCAACATAAACTTCAAAGTACTGCAGAGCTAACAACAAAGCTAGAGCTTCTTGTTCAATGGTGGAATAGTTTGTCTGACATTTGTTAAATTTCCGTGAAAAATAACAGACAGGATGGTCCACTCCACTCTGGCCCTGCTGCAGTAGAACAGCACCAGCACCTCTGGCACTTGCATCTACCTCCAGTTTAAACGGTCGTTCAAAATCTGGCGCAGCAAGAACAGGAGTACTACATAAGAGTGCTTTAGCAGTGTTGAAAGCAGTACAACAATCTTCTGACCATACAAATTTTCTCGCCGGACTGAGCAAATCCGTTAATGGAGCAACTACCGCAGAGAAATTTTTACAGAAACTACGGTAGTAGCCAACCATCCCTAAAAAACGGCGTAGCTCTCTTCTGGTGGTAGGTGCGGGAAATGCGTTTATAGCGGAGACCTTGGCATTTACAGGGCGCACCTGACCATGGCCGACCTGTTTACCAAGATAAGTAACAGTGGCCTTCCCAAACTCGCACTTTGCTAAGTTCAGGGTTAGAGAAGCGGTTGCTAGACGTTCACACACTACCCTTAGAGTTTTAACATGATCAGACCACTCAGTTGAATAAATTACCAGATCATCAAGGTAAGCACTACAATTAGGAACTCCAGCCAATACTGTGTTAACCAGGCGTTGGAAAGTGGCTGGTGCGTTCCGCATCCCAAATGCCATGACAGCATATTGTAGGAAGTGATCTGGGGTCACAAAGGCAGAGATGTCGGAGGCACGTGGGGTTAACGGCACCTGCCAGTAACCTTTTAGAAGATCTAGTTTGGTTACATAAGTAGCAGCACCAACAGTATCAATACAGTCATCCAGTCTGGGTAACGGGAACGAGTCGGGCACTGTGACAGCATTGACTTTCCGATAGTCCGTACATAATCTGGATGTCCCATCAGGTTTAGGAACCAGAATGCACGGAGAACTCCAAGGACTTGAACTTGGCATAGCCAGGTTATTCTCCAGCAAATAACCGACCTCACCCCTCATTATCTTTCTCTTAGCGACGTTGACACGATAAGCATGTTGCTTGATAGGTGCAGCGTTTCCAACATTAATGTCATGTTCTAACACATTTGTACATGTAGGAACATCATTAAAAAGACATGGAAAGCTGTGTAATAGTCTCACAATATCATCTGACTGTCTGTCCGTTAAATTAATCAGGCTTGACGGGAGAGACAGCAGCATCTCTGAATTGGGCAATCTAGCACACTGCTGCTGAGTATTGCGCAACTCCAAACCATCTCCGTCCACATCATTAACATGACCTCCCACTACAGCCGTAGCAGCAATAGAGACAGCCGACTCGGCCAGTTTCTCTGGACTGTCTACCTGAGTGACGGGTCTGGTGTGGTATGTCTTCAACATGTTAACGTGGCACACACGAGATTGGCGTTTTCTATCAGGAGTCTGTATCACATAGTCAGTTTCACTTAGTTTCTTTTCAATGACATAAGGACCAGAGAAACGTGCTGACAATGACGCTCCTGGCACAGGCAACAATACAAGAACTTGGTCACCTGGCTGCAGTGAACGAGAAACAGCCTGTGTGTCATAGTGTCGTTTCATCCGTTTCTGTGAGGAAGACAGCGCTTCCTTTGCTAGAGCACAGGCACCATGTGACAAAAACTGTGACAAAAACTGATCCTTAAGGACTTTCATAGGTCCTCTCATGGTGTGTCCAAACACCAGTTCAGCTGGGCTGAACCCTAGGGATTCCTGTACTGTCTCACGGACAGCAAACAACACTAGAGGAACTCCCTCATCCCAATCTTTCTCAGATTCCAAGCAATATTTACGGAGCATAGACTTCAGGGTCTGATGCCAACGTTCAAGCGCACCCTGAGACTCTGGGTGATATGCGCTTGACACACGGTGTGTAACTGACAAGGATTTTAACACTTGTTTGAAAAGTTTAGAAAGGAAATTCGTACCCTGATCAGTTTGTATCACCTTAGGTAACCCAAAAGTTGAGAAGAATTTGATCAACGCTTTACTCACCACTGGAGCAGTAATCCTTCGCAGAGGAATGGCCTCTGGGTACCTGGTGGCCACACACATAATTGTCAACATAAACTGGTTACCAGATTTTGTTTTTGGTAATGGTCCAACACAATCAACCATCACATGTTCGAAGGGTTCACCTATGGCCGGTATGGGACAAAGAGGAGCGGGGGAAATAACCTGGTTCGGTTTCCCAGTTACTTGACAGGTGTGGCAAGTCCGACAGAACTGAGCCACATCTTGTTTTAAACCAGGCCAAAAGAAATGTCGCAAAACTCGATCATAAGTCTTGGTGACTCCCAGATGTCCGGACCACTGGTGATCATGAGCGAGGGATAAAACATTTTGTCGAAAGGCTATAGGAATCACTATTTGGTAAACAGCATTCCAATCTCCGCCAGCGTCAACATGGGATGTCCATTTACGCATGAGGAGATTACCATCAATGAAGTATGCCATGTTTTTCTTCTTTAGCTCCTCCTCTGAGACAACACTAGAAAAACATTTAGCCAGGCTAATGTCAACCTTTTGGTTAGCGATCAGCTGCTCACGAGTGACTGGTAACTGTATTGCCTCAGCAACAAGTTCCACATCCTTCTTCCTTTCTCTGGACTGTTGGTCAGACTGCACCAGCTTACCAGAGGTAGCACCCGAACTATCCTCTGGGTCACACTCTCTGAATAGAATCGTGTTCGACAAATCTATCACTTCACCCACTTGTCGTGCTTGAGCACGTGTGACAGCACAAGCGGGGAACACATCTGGATAACCCTGTGCCAGCTCCTCGGAGAGAGACTGGTCACTTTTATCCAATACCTCCAATACGGGTATCACCTTTCCTCCGGCAATATCGTTGCCCATTATAAAATGTCACACCTTTTACTGGCAACATAGGACGTACTCCAACTCTGAACACTCCACTGACTAACTCAGAGTGTACGTTCACAAAGTGCAATGGCACTGGAACAAATCCCATTTCAATTCCTTGTACTAACACACTGGAACCACAATATGTATTATTAGACAAGGGCAACACATCAGCTAGTATGAACGACTGCGCCGCACCAGTATCTCTGAGGATTCTAACTGGACGCTGAGACGCTTCGTCATCTGATATAGAAACAAACCCCTCAAAAATGAACGGTTCATAACTGTGATCTGGGACAGGGACTTTCAAACCACATTCACTATGAGGCCTCTGTCTTGATTCCGGCCTTACAACCGTACGAATCAGCCCAACACCCGTTGGCGGCCTGGCGTGCTGAGGCATCCCCGGTTTGCGTTTTAGCAGAAAGCAATCATTAACCATATGTCCCACCTTATGACAATAGAAACAGTGACGCACATCTTTTGGGCGTGCTGGATGTACTGCTGGTCGACTAGGACTAAAAGTTAGCAACTCCGCAGCCCTGCTCTCCGTACGAGCCGAAAACACGCTCTTATGCGTCAACACAAACTCGTCTGCCAATACAGACGCTTCCGACAGTGAGGATACTTTCTGTTCGTTCAGATAAACTACAATGCGTTCCGGTAAGCAATTTTTAAACTCTTCTAACAAGATTAACTCCCGTAGAGAGTTAAAATCAGTTACTTTACTAGCACTGTGCCATTTGTCAAACAGATTTCCTTTGTCTCTAGCAAACTCCACATAAGTCTGAGTAGGAGACTTTTTATGAGACCTAAATCTCTGTCGATATGCCTCAGGAACAAGCTCATAGGCACGAAGAACAGTAGCTTTGACCACTTCATAATTCAAACTGTCTTCAAGAGGTAGCGCTGCCAGAACCTCTTGGGCTTTACCTGTTAGTTTACACTGAAGTAATAGGCACCATACCTCTTCGGGCCATTTCAATGCTACCGCTATCCGTTCAAACACACTGAAATAGGAATCAACCTCTGACTCCCTGAACACAGGTACCAAGGTGATCTGCCTACTAATATCAAAAGTAGCAGACGACACAGCTGGAGAGGATGGCTCACTAGCAGGCATAGTATTAGCAGAGACTAACCTCGCTGTTTCTGCCTCTAGTTCCATTTTACGCATCTCCAGTTCCATCTTACGCATCTCCAGTTCCATCTTACGCGTCTCCAGTTCTTGATCAAGCTTACGCGTCTCCAGTTTGTCTAGCCTGATTTGTGCCCGCTCTTCCGCCTCCATTTGGAGCCGTGTCAAGCGGACATCCATCCTGGCATCACTGTCAGTCAGTGGGGAGAGTGGGTCATAACGGGGCAATGTGGCCGGAGCCTTAGCCTCGTCCTCAGACACTGATGGGCTTACAGGAACAGCCACCACCTCCCCTACAGGAGCAGCAGACTCAGGCGGCGGTAACTCAAGCACTCGCTCGCTCAACAATATTTCTAACACTGCTTTCCTCACTTCGGCTTTCACTAAAACCCTTGATATCGGTACAGAAAAGTGGTCAGCCAAAACCTGTAGATCCACTCTACGGCAATTCTCAAAAACCTCCCACGTAGGGTTTTCCAAAAATGCTTCCAACTCAAAAGTAGCCATCCTACTAGCAACACGAGCCGTCGACTACTGAACACAAACAAAAAACAGGTAGTAACAGCTGCCAAGCTCAACACTGAACCAGACACCTACTAATTTACATGAGTAGCATGGGATAAATCCCGGACGAGCACCCACTTTATGTTACGAACCCCGTGGCTTTGAACGTCTAGGGTGATGGACATGAGACCCGTAACATAATTCATGTAAATTATAAGGGTGGCATGGAACAGTGAGAACAAATATGACACAACAACCATGAACTACCGTCAAACACAAATGGTTTATTTCTGAACACACGGTAAAGGTTTGGGAAAAAGGGCTGAGCAGGACCCAAGAAATGAAACAATAGTGTAAAACACCCCTAAGCTGATCTTGCCTGCCTCAAGAACCGCTAGGCTACTGCTACCATACAAAAATACAGTGGGTGGTCCGCTCAGGTCTAACTAGTGTTTATAGACAGTTCTTTCTACGGGAAATGTATGCCCAAGGGCAGCTAGCTCAAACTCCCCTTTCCCAGAAACACACAATAGTTACCAAACAGAGTAACCAGCAAACTAATGAGTACTCTAAACACAGGACATCACAGTATCCATTACTCACATACAAAACAGTGGTCTAACAGAATTACCAATCATAGTAACCAGCAACTGAGTGAGTAAACAAAAACAGGACACCACAGTGTCCATACTCACATACAGAAATATTCTCTCTCTCTAACAAACACAAGTGACTGGTTTTTATATAATGGGATGTGTGATTGAAAAAACGAGTAACAGGTGGTGCAATGCACAGGAATGTTCACTGATTGGTCCAATCAGCAGACACCTCAACGACCACCAATCAGGAACATACAGGACACCTGTGATTAGGGCAGAAGGAGAGAAAAACACAGGACACAGGATACCTGTATCCGTAACACTGCAAAAAGATGATATTGAGATAATTGGCTTTAAAGTTCCGAACACTCATTGGTTTGCATGGTGTCAGGCAGGGCCGTGCACAGACTTTTCAGGGGGAACAAAGTGTTCAAAGAGAAAAAACCACACACACTCATCATCAAAAATGGTAAGCAAGCTAGTTAGTGCCTCCTAAAGTCATGATTGACGTTGGGAAAAGAGGGTGGGCTAGCAGCTGATCATTGATGTTGATGATTGATGTAAATCTGCTAGTTAGCTAACTCTATTTATTTTACTGATTGTGATTTACCTCTCTGTCTTCCTGCCTCTCTCTGCTGTGAGTATCAGCCAATCAGACTGAATATTGATGATGATGTAGGCTAAATCAAGTGTTATCAAGTGATAATTAAATGTTATTCTGCTGTGGCAGCACTGTTGAAATTTAAACTAGGTAGTTGGCACACACACTCGACCGGTGAACGTATCTCTCAAACCATGCATGTTTACATACTGGGCCTGGCAATATCTGGACAGGGCAGACTTGGAAAAAGGTGCAACAGGTCACGCGTGCGAGCTGAGCTCTGTACAGGGCAGATCAACAGGCACAACCAACAGACGACTTGCAGGCAGTGGGTCCAAACAACAATGACAAAACATTTTTTTTTAATTACAAAACTTTTTGGGGAAATTATATCACCACCCAAAAGGACACTTTGGAGACTGGAAGGGCAAAGAGGCATGTGCTCTGCAGGTAGAGCCATATCTGTGCAGCTGCCTAGCATCAGCAATTTTGATCTTGTATTCTCTTGAACTGAACAACATGAATTGGGGTATTTAGAGTACTATATAGGGAGAGAACATTGAACAGAACAAGGCTATGTCAATAACTAGTTTGACAAAAATGCAGATAGAACCTTATAGTCCCAAACTCTCCATTTAACATTGTATAACATAAAAAATCTTTCAATGAGTTGAGAGAAAGTAAATAGTCCATCTTACCTGCGTTGATAATGGTGGAAAACAAAATAACAAACAAAAAGTTTGCCCATGATTTAGAAATGTTCACTACTTTTGCAGTAGCCTCACATATGAGGTTTCTAGCTCTCAAGTGAATCTGACTTTTCCTTTCGATAATGCTTATCTTCTTCTTCTACAATATTAAGGTGGTCTGCAAACAAACTTTAGAGGTGCATGTCGCCACCTACTGTACTGGAGTATGTAGTCAATCACAGTTTACAGACTAAATGAATAAAGAAACAAACATTAAGCGAAACTAAACTATCTAATCCTGTGCTACTAAGAAAATAAAAAGAGCCCTACTAACCATTATCAAACCCTCCCGCATCCCCCAAATACCTTTCACATCCCCCCTGTTGGAAAGCAGACTGAACCAGGTTTTACTCTAGAACATACCCATAACAGGATTCAGCCACCACCATGCTTGAAAATATGAAGAGTGGTACTCAGTGATGTTGTGTTGGATTTGCCCCAAACATAATGCTTTGTATTCAGGACATAAAGTTGATTTATTTGCCATATTTTTTGCAGTTTTACTTTAGTGCCTTATTGCAAACAGGATGCATGTTTTGGAATTGTTGTATTATGTACAGGCTTCCTTCATTTCACTCTGTCATTTAGGTCAGTATTGTGGAGTAACTACAATGTTGTTGATCCATCCTAATTTTTTCCCCTATCACAGCCATTAAACTCTGTAACTGTTTTAAAGTCACCATTGGCCTCATGGTGAAATCCCTGAGTGGTTTCCTTCTTCTCCGGCAACTGAGTTAGGAAGGAGGCCTGTATCTTTGTAGTGACTTGGTGTATTGATACACTGTCCAAAGTGTAATTAATAACTTCACCATGCTCAAATGGATATTCAATAGCTATGTTTCCATTAACTTGCATAGAAAATAGATGCGACAATTGTCTGCTAGGGTGAGTTTCCATTGAACGCAATAATTGACTAATATATTCCATATTCTAATAATTACCATATGCCAACGAATCGCCACGGTCCGTGCCATGGTGAAACTTGCACTCCTGTAGATCTGAAATATTTAGATGGTGAAACTTGCCAGCCAACCAGGAAATGCAAGGCGAAGCAATTCAGGCATTCTTAAAAGTCAGGACAAACAATGTCCTGCAAAGAAACATTATTTTTATAGTTTAAAAAATATATTTTGTAAGACATACACATTTATAATGAATTGTGGAGTGGAGCTTTATAGTTACGAGGTGACATCACGTGCCCCGCATATCTTCAAAATGATTCGGCAGTCATCATTTATTCGAAAGACACAGTTTCCATCCTCATTTGTTGCAATAAAGTAAGTCAGACAGAAGAAAAATCCACCCCTGTCGAACGGATTAAAATGTTGTCGATCTTTAGAAAATGTATCCTATATCTGCCATTTCCATTACACGTCGCAATGATTTTTTATTGCGTCATTGTTTTTGTCAATGGAAACCTGCCTACTGAGCATCTTCACCGTCTTTCATTTGCGGTACCTCAAACTGTTGTGATTACCATCTAAAACAAACTTTTATGAGTTGATTTTACTTTTGTCTGGGCAGTGTCTTAACATCGTCCTAAAACCTACCTTGAACTGGGAGTTATTTTTATAAATAGTTTTTTGTTAAAAAATGTTTTAACAGGATTCCTAGTACCTTTTCTGAGATGCTTTGTGGATACGGACCGATGGCCCGTATCCACAAAGCGACTCAAGAGTAGAAAATTAGTCTGAGAATAGAGACATTTTACTCCTACTCTTATGGGTAAAAATAAAAGCTATGTATGAAACCTCTTTAGGCACAAGAGTCCCACTTAGTTGACAGATACTCATTAGGTGTTCTAACCAGTTAAGAGTTACCAGCAAGTTTCTTGATAGTAGAAAAAAAGCAGTGAGTCAGTGGATCCTGCGCCACATGCAATTGCTTTGGAGTTGTTGAAAGAATGTTTTGATATTTCTATATGATTAATCCATAAATAATCTAGACCTACATGCAACAGTATCTCTTGCATTTTTGAAAATTATTTAACATTAGCTACATTTCACATGATATGCCTAAATACTTATAACCACATAGGGTAATAAAAAATCACATTTTTCTTTTGATTTTTTAATTAACCTATATCATGTTATTTCAAGTTATCCCTTTGGTGCACAATAACACGTTAAAAAAATATGCCTAAACTGGGCATTCCTATAAATTGGGCAATTGGAGGCATCTAGGTCTCATGTTAACTTTGATTGTGTTTGATGAAAATTATAGATCTTTCAAACGTTTTATGCAAGTGATTTGATGCCAACTGTGCCAAAGTGATTTAGAGTTGTTAAACGGGAGTGACGAGTGTGTTGATATAACGATAATATTATCAATTTTAACAACCATCAAAATTGGTAAAAAAAACAAAGTTTATGCATGCCAACATATTAGCAAAGAATTAAGAGTAGGCAAAGTGATCGTGTCAAAATTATATCAAACGTTTTACCGTTGCAGTCATATTCACCGTTGACTGAAGCGTGCATAACTGTTGATGCCTCACTGGTTATTCCCCATCATTTGCAACAATGTCAATGAGCGTCATCACAATTTTTCTTTTGCGGTACCAAACTGTCGTGATTACCAGCTGAGGCAAACTTTTATGAGTTGATTTTACTCCTGGTTCAGACTTTGTCTGGGCAGTGTCTTAGCATCATCCTAAAAACGTATTCTTTAAAACGTTATTCTTAAAACTGGTTTTAACAGGATCCCTAGGAACTTTTCTGAGATGCTTTGTGGATAGGGCCCAGGACTCCCGGAGTAGGCAGAATAGCCCAGCTAGCACATTTGGTTCCTTGGAAGTTGTGGGAACGTATGTTTTTGGTTTCACATTGGTTGTAGGAATGACGCCATACATTCCCTGACCGGTAAAACTGAACGTTTTTTTAAACATTCTGAGAACAGAAGTGAAAATGTTGTCTTTTTTGGGAATGTTTATTTTTAGGTTCTGGGGAGGTTCTGAGAACGTTTTACTCTGGTTCCTTGAAAGTATTCCTGGAAGGTTTTATTAACGCTCTGAGAATGGAAATTATAGGTTATTTCAAGGTTTTTGAATAACTTCCTTAAAACTTTCACTGAATGTTTCAATAAGACTATCACGACTCAGGATATGACCCAGATGCAGACACAGGAAGCGGATAGTACAGTTCTCAATAATCATTTATTAGAACATGGGGCAGGCAAAGGGCAGGTGGAGGACAGGCAGAGGTTCGTAATCAGGTCAGAGTCAGGCAGGTACAGGACGGCAGGCAGGCTCGGAGTCAGGGCAGGCAGAATGGTCAGAACCGGGAAAACTAGGAAATAAACACTTGAGAAACAGGAAAATGGGAAAGCACGCTGGTAAGTCAAGACAAGACGAACAGGCAACAGACAAACAGAGAACACAGGTATAAATGCACTGGGGATAGTGGGGAAGATGGGCGATACCTGGAGGGGGGTGGAGACAAGCTCAAAGACAGGTGAAACATATCAGGGTGTGACAAAGACTTTTAATAACACTGCTAGCTTATTTTGGATTAACTTTTTTTAACTGCAAGCACTGATAGGATACATTCATTGCCATATGTATTAATCATGCAAACACATTTCTTTTTTATTACACAGCATCAGTGAGATTCAAACCTATAATCTTCTGTTCTCTAGCCAAGACCGGATCTTTCATTTCTGAGGCTCCGTATCCATGAGTGTGCAAATTCACGCAGTATCTCACAGGAATTTGGGACTTCACTCATTTTCTCATGCCGAAACCGGATTAGATACATACCGGTAGTTAAAGAAGAGTTAAATGCCAAAAAGATTATATTCGCAATGTCACTTAGCAACCAAACAGCAACCCAAACATCAATAGTCACTACAATGTCAGGAGTTCAGTACCATTTGCTTGATTTTGTGGACCCATAACTATGGTGTATCGACATTAGCTAGCTAGCTAATTTCAGCATGCTTGCGCGATAGTCAGCATAAGTTACTATCTAGCTAGCCAGCCTAGCAAGCTCTAGTCCACTGGAAACTGATGCAAACCTGCTGGCTAACAAAGTTGGTAAAATTCAAAGTTTTAATACGTGCCATTGGGCAGAAATAGCAAAGAAAATACTGGTTGAGGAGCTAGCTAAGTTAGCTGGCAAGACAACTTTGACAGTTACCAGTGTACCAACAGGACCCTGAACAGTTTCTTCCTCCAAGTCATAAGACTGCTAAATAATTTGTTAAATAGTTAACCAAATAGCTACCTGGACTATCTGCATTGACCCATCGACTCGGTACTGGTACTCCGTGTATATAGCTAAGTTATCGTTACTCATTGTGTATTTATTATTATGTGCTATTACTTTTCTATTATTTCTCTATTTTATTTTCTGCATTGTTAGGAAGGGCCCGTAAGTAAGCATTTCACTGTTAGTCTACACCTGTTGTTTACGAAGCATGTCACGAATAACATTTGATTTGATTTTAGTGGACTCTATCAAGTACTGTTGAAATCAATTTGATCTGTGGGTATATGATGACACCTAGTGGTCGTATGGTTGATGTCTCCCTAACCATCATTTTTATCTCCCCCTCGCTGTTCACTGTTTGTCGTGATCTAGTAGATCTGAAAACAGTCTCTACTTCTTTCCTGTGCAAGAACTACAAGCCAAATGTCTGAGAAATTGTGGACTATTATACAACGGGTGGGTCTAATCCTGAATGCTGATTGGTTAAAACCATTATTCCAGCCGGTGTCTATTCCACAAGTTACCACCGGCTAAATCTATGACGTTAAAATGCCTATTTACTCTGTTCCATCTGACTGCGCAATCCACTGTCTCATCAACCCAGCCAGGCTATTTATAAACTTGACCTCCACTATAAAAAGCATCTAGACATTATCTCACATTTATTTTAGACTAATATTTAGTTTTCAACAGCGGAGATTTGTATAAACCTTGCTGTCTGTCTCTCCGACATTTGCAACATTGTTTCAATATAAAAATTCGATCTCCAGCTGTCCCATAGTAATGAACATGTCGTGAGTCGGGACGAGACAGACAGGCAGTCAGTGTTTCTCAGCCAGTCGAAATCATGAATCAGCTGGCATCATTTTTATGGATATAAACAAAGAAATGTCAATTGAAAAAAGGTTGAACTAAACTAAAAGTAGCTAGTTTGCAGTCTTTCCAGCTTCAGTTTGAAGTGATTGTGTTAGTTGTGTTGTTGGCTAGCTCTTCTGAACAACAGTGTCCTGATGCGTGAGCACATTGTCTATGCCAGACGAAATCGCGCCTCATTAGTTCATTGTTATGGATGTATCCAAATAAATGTCACTAGAAAACAGCTTAAACAAATGCAAATGCAAATGCAGCTACTTTGCTGTTATTCTGGCTGCACTTTTTGACGTGACTGTAAATTAGCCATAGTTGGCTAGCTAGCAAGCGAGGGATAAGAACGTTGCCAGCCAGAATGGCAATGGAACATTTAGAACGAACGACTGGATCGCGTTCATAGATACAGAACAGGGTAGGGCTTGCAAACTATTATGGATTACAGAGGGAAACCCAACCACGAGTTGACCAGTGACGTGAGCCTACCAGATTAGCTAAATGCCTTCTATGCTCGCATCGAGGCAAGCAACACTGAACCATACATGAGAGCACCAGCTGTTCCGGACGACTGTGTGAGCACACTCTCCATAGCCGATGTGAGTAAGACCTTTAAATAGGTTAACATTCACAAGGCTGAGGGCCAGACAGATTACCAGGACGTGTACTCCACGCATGCGCTGACCAACTGGCAAGTGTCTTCACTGACATTTTCAACCTCTCCCTGACCCAGTCTGAAATATCTACATGTTTCAAACAGACCACCATAGTCCCTGTGCCCAAGAACGCCAAAGTAACCTTGCCTAAATTACTACCGCCCCGTAGCACTCATGTCTATAGCCATGAAGTGCTTTGAAAGGCTGGTCATGGCTCACATCAACACCATCATCACAGAAAACCTAGACCCACTACAATTCACATACCGGCTCAACAGATCCACAGATCGCGAAAGCAATCTCTATTGCACTCCACACTGCCCTTTCTCACTGGACAAAAGGACCACCTATGTGAGAATGCTGTTCGTTGACTACAGCTCAGCGTTCAACACCATAGTGCCCTCAAAGCTCATCACTAAGCTAAGGACCCTGGGACTAAACACCTCCCTCTGCAACTGGATCCTGGACTTCCTGATGGGCTGCCCCCAGGTGGTAAGGCTAGGCAACAATACATCTGCCACGCTGATCCTCAACACGGGGGCCCCTCAGGGGTGCGTGCTTAGTCCCCTGCACTTCCTGTTTACCCACGACTGCGTGGCCACACACGACTCCAACACCATCATTAAGTTTGCCGACAACACAACGGTGGTAGGCCTGATCAACGACAATGATGAGACAGCCTATAGGTAGGAGGTCAGAGACCTGACAGTGTGGTGCCAGGACAACAATCTCTCCCTCAGTGTGAGCAAGACAAAGGAGCTGATCATGGACTACAGGAAAAGGAGTGCCGAGCATGCCGTCATTCAGATCGACGGGTCTGTAGTGGAGCGGGTCGAGAGCTTCAAGTTCCTTGGTGTCCACATCACTAACAAACTATCATGGTCTAAACACACCAAGCCAGTCGTGAAGAGGGTACAACAACACTTATTCCCCTTCAGGAGACCAAAAATATTTAGCATGGATCCTCAGATCCTTAAAAAGTTCTATAGCTGCGCCATCGAGAGCATCCTGAATGGTTGCATCAACGCTTGGTATGGCAACTGCTCGGCATCCGACTGCAAGGCACTACAGAGGGTAGTGCGTACGGCCCAGTACATCACTGATGCCAAGCTTCCTGCCATCCAGGAACTGTATACCAGGTGGTGTCAGAGGAAGGCCCTACAAATTGTCAAAGACTCCCAGCCACCCAAGTCATAGACTGTTCTCTTTGCTACCACACGGCAAGCGGTACCGGAGCGCCAAGTCTAGGTCCAAAAGGCTCCTTAACAGCTTCTACCTCCAAGCCATAAGACTGTTAAACAGTTAATCAAATGGCTACCCAGACTATTTGCATTGACCCCCTTTTTTACGCTGCTGCTACTCGCTGTTTATTATCAATGCATAGTCACTTTACCCGTACCTACAGTACCAGTCAAAAGTTTGGACACATCTACTCATTCCAGGGTTTTTCTTTATTTTTACTATTTTCTACATTGTAGAATAATAGTGAAGACATCAAAACTATGAAATAACACGTATGGAATCATGTAGTAACCCAAAAAGGTAGGTGGTCACCTGGAATGCATTTTAATTAACAGGTGTGCCTTGTTCAAAGTTAATTTGTGGAATTTCTTTCCTTCTTAATGCATTTGAGCCAATCAGTTGGGTTGTGACAAGGTAGGGGTGGTATACAGAAGATAGCCCTATTTGGTAAAAGACCAAGTCCATATTATGGCAAGAACAGCTCAAATAAGCAAAGAGAAACAACAGTCCATCATTACTTTAAGACATGAAGGTCAGTCAATCAGGAACATTTCAAGAACTTTGAAAGTTTCTTCAAGTGCAGTCGCAAAAACCATCAAGCGCTATGATGAATCTGCCTCTTATGAGGACCGCCTCATGAGAATTCAAGGCACACTTGACCAGCATGGCTACCACAGCATTCTGCAGCAATACACCATCCCATCTGGTTTGCGCTTAGTGGGACTATCATTTGTTTTTCAACAGGACAATGACCCAACACACCTCCAGGCTGTGTAAGGGCTATTTGACCAAGAAGGAGAGGGATGGAGTGCTGCATCAGATGACCTGGGTTCCACAATCACCTGACCTCAACCCAATTGAGATGGTTTGGGATGAGTTGGACCGCAGAGTGAAGGAAAAGCAGCCAACAAGTGCTCAGTATATGTGGGAACTCCTTCAAGACTGTTGGAAAAGCATTCCTCATGAAGCTGGTTGAGAGAATGCCAAGAGTGTGCAAAGCTGTTATCAAGGCAAAGGGTGGCTACTTTGAAAAATCAAAAATGTAAAATATATTTTGATTTGTTGAACACTTTTTTGGTTACTACATGAGTCCATATGTGTTATTTCATAGTTTTGATGTCTTCACTATTATTCTACAATGTAGAAAATAGTAAAAATAAAGAAAAACCCTTGAATGAGTAGGTGTGTCCAAACATTTGACTGGTAATGTGCATATACATATTACCTCAATTACCTCAACTAAGCTGTACCCCCGCACATTGACTCGGTACCGGTACCCCTTTATATAGCCTCGTTATTGTTATTTATTGTGTAACTTTTTTAAAACTTTAGTTTATTTACTTTTGTATTTATTTTTGTAGCAAATATTTTCTTAACTTTCTGCATTGTTGGTTAAGTAAGCATTTCACAGTAAGGTCTACTACACCTGTTGTATTTGGCGCGTGTGACAAATACAATTCGATTTGATTTAATTGAAATCTCATGGACCTCACTGTCACAACTGGTCATCTAGCTATCCACGTAGCCAACATCGGTTTTCATTGGTTTCCATTGGACTAGACTAGAGCTTGCTAGCTAGGTAGCTAACGCTGGATAGCTAGCTAACACTAGCTAGCATGCTAGCATTAGCTAGCTAGCTAATGACGATACACCATAGTCAAGAGTCTGCAAAATCAAGCAAATGGTACTGAACTCATGACAAAATCATGTTTTGACGTTATAGTGGCTATTGCTGTTTTTTTACGTTCTTTTTCTTAGTGACTTTGTGAATATCATATTTTTGGCATTGAACTCTGATTTAACTAGCTTTGTATCTAATCTGGTTTTGGCATGAAACCAAATTCCTGCGATATAGTGTGAGAATTTGTGCACTCATGGATACAGAGCCTCAGAAATAAAAGATCCGGTAACGGATTAGGAGCCACAGTTTTCTTGTGGCTTTTATGGAACGTTTTCTTAACATTCTCGGAACAATTTGAGAACATGACTTTAAATATAACCACGAGGAAACCTGTAGGAAACGTTATGCTGAAGTATTGAAATTCACACAGAAGAACGTTGTTTCTTAACGTTCTCTGAAATATTTGAGAACATTCCCAATGTCCAACCAGTTGGAGAATGTTCCTAGAACATTACCAAAATTGAAATTAAATGTAACTATGTTAAAGTAATGAAATACCAAGAAAGTAAAGTTTTTTTGTCAAGTTCCGTAAATGTGCTGAGAATGTTCCATCGCCAAGCAACTATCCTGTACCATTCCCAGAAATATGTGGGAAGGTTGTATGCAAAATAACCATAGGACAACCACGCTCTCACCAAGCTCTAAGAAACATATGGTTCTCAGAACGTTATGTGCTAGCTGGGAGACCCTTGATTCTAATCTTAGGTCAGTTTTGTGGGAATTAGGTGAACTGATCCTAAAATCTATGCCTAAGGGCAACTTTTTAGAAAAAGGAAACTTCTACCTGGAGCTAACATCCCAATATTCCTTAGTTTGTATCATACGTTTAACTTACTAGTAGTTTTCAGAAATGTACTTAGAGCTAAGCAGAGGCATCAAGTAGCATTAGAGGATCTAAGCTTAATATAATCATCCAAACAAAGCAACCAGACAGTAGTGTTTGGCAGCTGTTAAAGCAGATGTTAATATTTATGAATATGGATGGATCAAATTAATGACCGGATACAATATAATTATGTAGTTATGGATGTCTGAATAGGCTTAATATTCATTGACATAAATAAAATACATGGACACAAACAGAGAGGAAAGTCAGCTGATGTTTTCTCAGACCGATCTCAGGGAACTCACCTAATGGGAACAGGTCATCACATGGGGACGTCATTTATCACTGTACCGCTGCCTCACGTTGTGTACCGGGGTACAAAACCTGTCACAACATCTCACTGAGTCAGTTAATCAGCATAATATTTCATTCCCATTCTATCATCTGGAATACTGTATTCACAAGAAAGAACACATGAATCTCAACGACACCCTATTCCATATATTGTGCACAAAACAATAATTAAATATAACACCCTAAAGTTTTACTTGCCTTTCTTGATCTAACACTTGCAGTTTTCTTTTCTTACTAGCACTGACTTTGCTGATAGCTGCTTTATTGAGGTTGTATTACATAGCTACCTTGAGGTGACTGTGCGACTGAAATGTTACAAATGTAAATACTTTTGACCAGACCACTATTCTTTGCATCTTGTCTTTTATTTCTTCCATGCCAAGCTCTCGTTGCACTTCTCAATCCCCTAAAACTATATATAAGCAATACTTCCCTCCGTCAATCCCCAAAAAACCATCCATCTAAACAATACCCTCCTTCCTCACCCCTTTCCAACTATATCGAAGTCAAACCATCTTCCGGCCCTTTAACCCCCTCTATCCTCCCCAAGTAACTGGAGCTACAGGAAAATATTCTGGGTTTATTTATGTAAAGCTCTCAGACTCAATGGTACTGGTGATAGAAGGCTGGGGAGTGTGTGTGTGCGCACACACGTGTGTGTATTATTTTTGTAAGCCTTCAGAGTTGATGGGGGAATGGTAGCTGGCTAACCTTTTTCAAAGTCAGAGGTGGGGTGTGTGTGCCTGCACGTTGGAGGGCTGGAGCACACACAGACAGGCTCTGTTAACATGGGATGTTATGAATATTTGCCTGGTGTGTGTTTCAGAGCCACATGAAAGCCAGGCAGACTGCATGAATGAATGAGCCATTCTTAACCTGACCAGTGAAACAGGAAACATGCACATAACATGGAGAGGTGTGGCATACTGCACAGCTACCTAGACTCCTACTAGCTACCTTAGTAGAACCATTACCAGGCTTTGCTTGGAAATAGACTCAAATTGTATGGAAAGTTCTAAAGACACCAGCCTTGCATGTTGCTGCCTCACTAACATGCTGCTTGGCTGGCCGATGTAGCACGCTGCATTGACACAGTGGGAGTGTATCAGTTATGTCTCATGGCCATCAAGAACAACGTGGTCAATGTAGAGAGTAGTAGTAGACAGTAGTAGTCATAGTCGTAGTAGTGATAGTAGTAATAGTGGTGGTAGTAGTAGTAGTAGTAGTAGTAGTAGTAGTAGTAGTAATAATAGTAGTAGACGCCATAGTGATAGTCGTAGTCGTAGTAGTAGTCGTAGTTGTTGTTGTTGTTGTGATAGTAGTAGTAGTAGTAGTAGTAGTAGTAGTAGTAGTAGTAGTGACAGTAGTAGTAGTAGTAGTAGTAGTAGTAGTAGTAGTAGTGACAGTAGTAGCAGCAGTAGTAGTAGTAGTAGTAGTGATAGTGGTAGCAGTAGTAGTAGTAGTAGTAGTAGTAGTAGTAGTAGTAGTAGTAGTGATAGTAGTGATAGTGGTAGTAGTAGTAGTAGTATTAGTGACAGTAGTAGCAGCAGTAGTAGTAGTAGTAGTAGTAGTAGTGATAGTAGTAGTAGTGATAGTGGTAGTAGTAGAAGTAGTAGTGATAGTAGTAGCAGTAGTAGTAGTAGTTGTTTTAGTAGTAGTGATATAAGTAGCAGTAGTAGTAGTAGTAGTAGAAGTAGTAGTAGTAGTGATAGAAGTAGCAGTAGTAGTAGTAGTAGTAGTAGCAGTTGTTGTTTTAGTAGTAGTAGTAGTAGTAGTAGTAGTAGTAGTAGTAGTAGTAGTGATAGAAGTAGAAGTAGTAGTAGTAGTGATAGAAGTAGTAGTAGTAGCAGCAGCAGCAGCAGTAGTAGTAGTAGTAATAATAATAATAATAATAATAATAATAATAGGAGTAGTAGTAGTGGTAGTAGTATTAGTAATAATAATAGGAGTAGTAGTAGCAGTAGTAGTAGTAGTAGACTCATGGTTAAAGGACTGTTGGCAATGTTTTCTACATTGGCCATATAAGCACTATACGCAACTTGGTTTTCTGCAACACATTTTCATTTTGTACCTTTCATTTCAAACACCCAGTTCTAGTGGTAGACAACTTTGTCATTAAGGTTGGAGAAGAAACGATGAAAGGAGTTCCTGATCGTTGACAATGACAGCGAGTTACTATTTTAATCACACTCCACAACAGCATGGGGTCTTCAGATTTGAAAGGCATGCCTTAACTGAGCTGGATTCATCATTCACATTAACTCTAGGCATAATGTTATGGTATAGATGTGCCATTATCACTTCAAACAGGGCTGTTATCCTGTTCCTCGCTCCTCAAATCAATCTCTCTCTCTCTCTCCCTCTCTCTCTCCCTCTCTCTCCCTCCCTCCCTCCATCCCTCTCTCTCTCCCTCCCTCCCTCCCTACGCCCCATCTCGCTCTTTGTCTCTCTCTCTCTCTCTCCTATCTGATATAGACCTTTATATTTGTAACTTAAATTCGGTGGAGAAAGCTCCTTGGCCAGTGTGGATGTTTATTTGGGCTCTCAGACACACTCTCTGTGAGGAAGCCAGCCAGACGGCTTCTCTGGGAAGACCTTTGACCCTGAAAAACCTCCCCTCATTTTTCAGAGGAGCTCTGGCAATAGGTGTGTGTGTGTGTGTGTGTGTGTGTGTGTGCGTGCGTGCGTGTGTGTGTGTGTGTAGGGGTATACTACATGTGTTAGGATGTGTCTATCCACCAGATGACAGAGGGTTACCAGGCCAACCTGTCAGTGGATCTGAACAACAGTAACTGTATGCAGCTGTAGATGAGTTGTTTCAGTGAACTACACTCACATGACTGGTGACTGTGGGGAGGAAGCTTTCCTGAGACCTGGGGCCGTGTGTATCAAGAGTCTTAGAGCAGGAGTGCTGATTTATGATCCTTTATATTTATGATTTTATTATATATTTTATATATATATATATATATAATATATGATCCGTTTTGCTTTTGAAATCACAATGAATAAGATTACATGAACAGGGGTGGACCTGATCCTAGAGCAACAATCCTAAACTGAGAGGCTTGATGCATACAGCCCCTGAAGTCTCATTTTAGAACTACTACCTAGGCTAATGCAGGCTTGTGTTTTGGATATGAGCCAAGTTTGAAACCTGGTCAGTCATAATACACACTCACATTATCCCCAGATTGAACTGATATCAACTGATATCAACCAGCCCTTTGAGTTATCTTCCACTTCACTTTTCATTTTATCCCATTCTGTGATAGGTCACCTTCTTTATTTTGACATTATCTTGACACACCAACGCTGAGTATAAAGTTACATTTTCTTCTACTGCCCTGAAAATGTAATAATTCATTTTGATAAGTTACCTACCTCCATTCTGATATCCTAAGGTTATTTTCTCCCAGTGCCCGAGTATTGAAGCAGTATATAATACGTCTGTATGTGTAGCAGTATATAACAAGTCTGTAGGTGTTCTATTGGACATTGAGTCGAAAGCAAAAGGCTACATGTTCCAACTGCTAATACAATAGTAATGCCTAAGGGCAAGGTTACACACACACACACACACACACACATATACACACATGCGAGCGCACGCTTACACATACGAGCTTACTCACACGCGCACACACGCACGTGCACATGCACACACACACACACACACACACACACACACACACACACATATGCGCGCGCACGCTTACACATACGAGCTTACTCACACGCGCACACACGCACGTGCACATGCACACACACACACACACACACACACACACACACACACTCACAGAATTTTAACTGTTGCCTTTCAGGATCCTCATAGAAGGGGACTGTAGCCAATAGAGCCGAAAAAACCCTCCTGGAAAAATTGCTTAGCAAGAAACCTTAATATTCAATAGAGACTCATACAAAGGACTTAATTTAGTCTTGGCCTTCAGTTCTCTATGCTCAGCAGAAAGAAAGGAGGATACGAATGAAAGGGGATGGGATTTCTTTGTTGAGAGGCACTGGCAACATTATTAAAAGAACAAAGCCGTAGACAGCAATAAATCCAATAATAATGAGTTTATTATACTGTAAATGCCCCAACCTTGATATGAGAAATGATCTACCATAGTAGAGGTATTTACACATGCTTTCTATGTCTTAGCCTCAGCCAATATCAAACAAGTGAGTGAACTGCTAGTGAGGCTGCTGCAGATATAGTAAACGTCGCTACTCCATGTCAACTGAATTGCAGTGAGACAACTCCACCTCTAACAGTCTGATGAGACAAGTCTACCTGTTACAGTCTGATGAGCAGAGCTGTAGTCTGAGCCAACCAACTCATTAAAACACAGGTCTTTGTAGTGAGTGCCAATGGGCTGAG